>NC_142246.1:26211406-26514369 GCF_052056855.1 Sturnus vulgaris
AAAAAACCCAACATGTTAACACAAATAATATCACCCTCCAGTTTTAGCCTCTAAACAATTCTGAATTTAATTTACAATGTGTCCGTGATAGAAAAACATTTATTTGAAAAAAGCAAACTGAGTTTTAAGAGCTTCTCTCCTGTCACTGATGAAAACAAAACATGCTTCCTAAAAGCCCATATCTCTGCTCACCCTATTTCGCTCTGACAGTCTGGGTGCACAGACACTCCTGTACTGCCCTCTCCCGTTCCAGCTTCAGCCTGCTGGGTTTGGACAAAGAAAATAGGCAGCTGGACAAGCAAGCAAAGAACAGATTATTTTCTTTTCCTGTGAGGTAGGAAAAAATTAAGTTTTAATGCCAGCTGTCAAAACAAAGCTAGATTTGATTTTACAAATTTTAAGAAAGGATAGAAACTTATAATGTGGATGGTAATAGCACAGACTGCACTGAGGACTGAAAGCAACTGCTTGACTGGATACAAAGCTTATAGTGACTTCTATTTGTACCCCAATCTTCCACCTCTCCCATGTCATTCCATTCTCAAGTTTAACCAGGGTCATCTGAAAGATGCTGAATGAGGGCTACCCAGGGAACCACATACATTTCCTGATATCTCAGGGAATAGTGTCAAATTTATCATGCTCATAACTGCAGCTCTCTAGGAAGAAATACACATGATAATAAACCCTCTTGGGCTGCCCTTGCAAATTACATTTGTCATTAAAAAGCTTTTTGGTACTCTAGGGCAAAGACTAAAAGCTGCCCAGTCTCTGTTGTTGCATACCCTTCAGTCCTCCAAGTGATAGAAATTAATTTGTGGAGTCTCCAACCCCACATCCTTTTTAATAACTTCTTCAGGTTAATGGCAGTGAGAATTCAGAGGATTCTTCTAAAATGCAGATTTTGTATTTACCACTGACCAAAAGATACTGTTTTTTAACTACAGAAAAACAAATCTGAATTAGCAATTCCTTTCTGGAGGAAGAAAGACACTGTTTTTGTCAACTGGGGACTGAAATATCCCAAGTGCCCTCCTATTTCCCCACTTCTTTCCTAATGAGCACACTGACCTCTGCTGTCTTGTGAAAGAGCCTGTTTAGAAACGCAGCCAGAAACTCCCTGCCTTCCTCCTCTTGATCCATTCCCCGCCTTACCCGGTGAATAAAATTATTGCTTCTTATTTTTCTTTATGTTACAAGGAGAGAGACTCCTTCTGTCTGTCTCAGCAGTGGAAAATCTTGGAAACTCTGTTCTGGGTGGGCATCACCAGCACGTACCAGAGGTGGTTTTGTTGTCCTTTGCTTTTTTTCAAAGAGCAAGGTGATGATCTGAAGGCTCCCTACGTAAGGAAATGATTCACTTACTCTCCTATAAGATATAAGGATTTTTTTTAATGAACTACAACCATGTCAACAACTTCTCACAGCAGAAGAAGAACTGGTATCCATTTAAATCCATTCTGGGAGTCATAAACAGCTTGTTGACAGAGGTCACATCCACAGGGGAGCTCACAGTTGATTAGTTCTCCTTCACAGAGCTTTTGCAGACAGTGTGACTTGAGCTCCAGGAGAGGATTTAAGACAGGGATGTGCTGAACTAACCAGAAACAATTTCAAAAAATGGTGTTGTGTCTGCCAAGATGCCTAAATAAATGGGAAATGAAAATAGACATGAATTTTGAACTCAGCTTTGCTGCTTTTGCTGTGCACTGGATGTCTGCATTTTTGATGTGTTGGCTTTTGTTCCCTATGGTCTGTTACACCGAATGCACAACTTCTACCTCAGTACAAATATCTCTTAAATAATGACATGAAAATGCTTCCCATTGCATTATTAGGTTTGAACTACAGAAGTGCAAGTTGTAGGGAGATTTTTAGTATACTTGAGACACAAATCTATAGGAAAACCATCAGTCCATCAGTTCTGAGGCATTTATTCCATTCCTCCAACCATTTTTTGCACAGGTTCCTTCTTCCTTTACAATTATTTCCACTGGATAGTATTGACTGAATTTCTACTTATTTACTTGCTATTGTTTTCTTATTACTGTATATTTGCAAAACTCTTGATAAATAAGCAAAAAAGATAATGTGCAAGACATTCTAAATAAATAAAAGCCCCAGTATCATATATTATATGAACATTCTACTGAATTAAAATTGATGAGTCAAATATTTCACAGTCACTATTTATCCAGACTGTTTACACTAGCTGGTGTCTATTAGTACTCCAAGACAATGTCCCTTCCAATTACATTTTATACCTTCACCTGTATTGTTCTAAATGATCATCATTTCTCTGTTAAATCCAATTCTTTAAGCTCCCCTCAATTGGCTCTGTCCCCATAGTATACTTCAGAGTATACCCTGGCAAACTTTGATTGACACAATAGGCAATTCTTGCTTGGCATACAATATTTAAGGCTAACTACTTGTCTAAACCATCTCATTAAGTGGAAACAATTATCAGAACTCTGAATGAAAGATATTTTGCAGCCCTTTGCCCATATATTTTCAATAGCTGTTAACATACAACCTGAAACAATATTAATTTGCCTAGTACTTTTTATGTATATATATTTCAGTTCTGTTTAATACAGTTCCCAAAGACCTCCATGAGGGGATAGAAGGCACCCTCAACAAATTTGCAGAAAACACCAGGTTGGGTGGGAGTGTTAATCTGCTGTAAGGTAGGAAGGCTCTGCAGAGGCATCTGGACAGGCTGGATCATGGGCCAAGGCCAGCAGCGTGAGGTTCACCAAGGCCAAGTGCCAGGTCCTGCCCTTGGGTCAAACCAACCCCCTGCAGTGCTACAGGCTGGGGGAAGAGTGGCTGGAAAGCTGCCCAGCAGAAAAGGACCTGGGGGTGCTGGTCAGCAGCAACTGAACATGAGCCAGTGTGTGCCAAGATGGCCAAGAAGGCCAATGGCATCCTGGCCTGTGTCAGCAATAGTGTGGCCAGCAGGACCAGGGCAGTGATCAACCCCCTGTGCTTGGCACTGGTGAGGCTGCACCTCAAGTCCTGTGTCCAGTTCTGGGCCTTTTACTGCAATAAAGACATTGAGGGGCTGGAGCATATCCAGGGAAGGTCAATGGAGCTGGTGAAGGGTCTGAAGCATAAGTCTTATGAGGAGTGGCTGAGGGGGCTGAGGTTGTTTATCCTAGAAAAAAAAGATGCTTGGGGAGACCTTAATGCTCTCTACCACTGCCTGAAAAGAAGGTATAGCAGGTGGGGATTGCTCAATTCTCCCAGGTAACAAGGGACAGGATGAGAGAAAATGGCCTCAAGTTGTGCCAGGGGAGGTTTATATTGGATATCAGGAGAAATTTCTTCTCTTAAAAGGATGGTCAAGCATTGAAATAGGCTGCCCAGAGAAGTGGTGGAGTCACCACCTCTGTGATTATTTCAATGATGTGTAGACATAGCACTGAGGGACATGGTTCAGTGGTGAACTTGGTCGTGCAGGCTTAATGGTTGGACTTGATTACTTAAGGGTCTTCTCCAACGGAAATGATTCTTAAAAATTGTAATTTTGTGATTCTATATATATGCACATGTAAAACAGGTTTCACATAATGTCTGACCTTTGATTTCTTACCTAATGTCAGCAAGCACATGCATATGGATAAATAACACTGAGAAATGAAATTATTACTGAACAAAGAGGTTTCACCTAGTGTTACAAAAGCTGGTATATCTAAATATCTATATACACCTGTGGATGAAGATTTTAATGGCTGTACCATTAATTGCAGCAAAGGAGAAATGTTGGCATTTTGTGGACTTTTCCCACTATCAGCATAATAGCAGTGAAATATCTTACTTAAATAGAAATTCCTTTCATGCTTCCCCAACTGCACATTGTTTTGTAAAAAGCCCAACCAGACTAAGACCCCAACCCACAACACAGAAAGAGGTAGAGAATGCACATACATTCATACTGCCTTTAGTAAGACTCTAGGCACCTGAGCTACCATACAACCCCATTTCCTCTCTCAGGTCTTAGTGCAAATCAGTGCATCATGCTTTTGATTACATCAGGGTCTAGATTTTGCCATGTAATGAACCTTTAGTTGCATGAAATGTGACCTTTCATTATCTCTGGAGCCATCAGAGACAGGGAGCTCCAGCTGAAAGTTGCATGCAAAAGTTCTTCAGATTCTCCTATTTCTGTCAAAATTGAATACTTTTTATCCAATTTCTCCTCAAAGTGTATGTGCTTAGAAGGAAGGAGTAAAAATATTCCATCTGCTCCTGGGAAGAGAGGAGGAGAGGAGAGGAGAGGAGAGGAGAGGAGAGGAGAGGAGAGGAGAGGAGAGGAGAGGAGAGGAGAGGAGAGGAGAGGAGAGGAGAGGAGAGGAGAGGAGAGGAGAGGAGAGGAGAGGAGAGGAGAGAGGAGAGGAGAGGAGAGGAGAGGAGAGGATTCCTTGCCATTTGAAATATTTTCAGCAGCTCTCTTGCTTATCTTTGCTCTAACACCTAGAAGTAGCTGGGAAGCTTAAATTCAGGTTTGAGATTAGGTAGGTATATATTTTACTGTGTCTGTTCAACATCCATTTTGATATGGCCAAGTCTAAAGTGTTTTTAAAGTACACAGGTGTACCTTATGACTAATGGCGCCTGAAATGCTTACTTAGGAGCAGCTCAGAGATCCCAGAATTATGATGCTCCAATCACTGCATCTAGCTCCCACCCCGGGGTATTTCCACTGTTTATGCACAGCCCAGGCAATCTGAGGCAGGAAGCATGACATAACCTGCCCTAGACCTCACAGAACTTCACAGCAGCCCTCTGAGAAGGTGCAACTCTCATGCCCACGCTGCAGGCTGGTGGCTCTTCAACTTTCTATCCCTTTGGGAGCTGCCCTACCAACTGCTGGGGTGGAACCTTCCTTGGACAGGAGGAATTGATATTCCCCTGGCTGCCTTCTGCCAGGTTTAGCAAGGAGGAAACATGGGCAGCAAAGCCCTAGTCTTGAGTGAAAAGGGTTCGTTTCCTGCAGATTTTGTAAAGAATGGAAGGAAGCATTTTAAATGTCAGCAAGGGAAGTGTAATTTCTTCCTGTACCGACAAAGGGTGCAGAAGAGATGACTGACTTCTCTTGACAAGCCCCATTTCCATTCCTGCTGAAAGTAGAGACAGTGTTGTCCTGTCTCTGCTATTTCCAGGGACATTGCTAGGCATAGTGCCACACAACATGCTCCAAGACGCCCTGCCCTGCTCAGGGAAGCCTCTACCTATCCCAAAAGGCAACTGGAAATTTAAAAAAAAAAAAAAAAAAGAAAGAAAAAAAGAAGAAGACTGACTAATTGAGCCCAGCTCAGGAGATAAATTTGTGAATTATTACAGTTCTGACCCCACAGCAACACAAATCCTAGGATGTGCCAAGAACAAATTAGGCTGTCTGCAGCTGGGACTTCTCCCCAGAAAAAAAGCCTTTTTTCTGGATATAAGAAACAAGCAGATTTGCCAGTGCCAGAGAGCACAGAGATAAAGAGTCTCTCCTGGAAGTCTCATTTGGAAAATCCAAGGCTTTAACAGAACGAAGATAATGTTGTATTTTTCCTGTTGTTGTTGGTTTGTTTGTTTTGTTTTTTGGCAGGGGGAGGTTAAATTAACTACACAGCAAAAAAACCAAATTGAACTTCCAGTAAGTTCATGGCCTTCCATTTCCATCACTGTGCACCAAACACATGCTCCTGGGGGCTCCATAATGTTTTAAAATAAGAGGTGCTCCTACCTTGACTGCACCCAGGTGCTTGTGGGCTCTGGCTGAGGAAAACAATTTTAACATCACTCTCAAGTATCCTGCTAATTTTCCAGTCTCATTTTGTCTGCCAACTTTCCTTTCTCTTTTCAGAGCAAAATAAGATATACGTAAACAAAGAATCTGGGATCTGAGTTTTGCTTCCAAAAGCAGTTATTAAGCAGAATGAATGAGAGGCAAAACATTAATCCCAGGAGCCACTAGAGTCCCAGAGTTTCTTGGACGTCCCTTAGAAGGAAACTGAAGTAAGTTCTTCAAAAACACACTTTTCTGTACACTGCTAATCAAAGCACTTATCTTCAGGGTAGAATTAATCTGAGCCATAGTAAAATTTCAGCCATAGCCAGATTTGCAACCATAAAGAAAAATAGTAGCTCAAAAGTAATGGTACTTTTTAACTTGTGTGATTTGTGTCAAGCTATAATGAAGGGGCAAAATATTATTTTCCCAAGTTAATCTCTCTGTGCTGCTATACAGGCACACTGTAGATCCCCGGATTCATTTGTGGTGCTCCAGTATAATTTTGTAGGATAGCTGTTCTTGAGTAACCTGTGCTATGCTGGGCTAAGTTCACTTGAGCAGAGATAACTCATGTTAATTCAGCTGTCAAAATAAAGCCAAAGAAATCCGAGAGTAGTGGCGCAATTTCCCAATATTATCTTCCTCACTCATGTTTCATTCATCCCTGGGACTGTAATTGAGTTGCTACTTGGTGGAAACCCTATGCTCTACAGTCCAAATGGGAGGGAAGTGGCAAAGCCAATCCGTAATATCACACCTCAGCATGCCTGCAGAAACTGAAGCACACTCACATTGAACGTCTGTGACTATTTTTGGTACGCTGCTTGTGGGTTTTTAAAATGTCCCAATTTGTAACCAGTTAGTAATCTGTATGTGAATTTTCCATTCTGACCTCTGGCCATTCAGTTTATGTACAAGCCTTGGGTGATGGTTGTGGATGAAATGCAAACATATTACCCAGAGGGTCTCAGTCAATGTCAGTTGATTGCTGGCACCTTCATTACTCTACTCACTGGGCACTAACATGTCAGAGTTAATTCTGCAGAAGACACATTGACTCTTCTCTCCAGTGGGACTGATCAGACACTGGTTTATTGGCTTCGTTGTCTGTTACAGAGCATTACACCTCCAAAGCAAAGCAATGTCAATAGAAACTGCTCAAGTCTGAATGCAATCAGAATTTTCTTTCATTAGCATTTATGTTTTAGCACCTGATGAAGAAAATTTTTGAAGAGTTTATGAGATAATAGTTTATTAAAAAAAATAGTTGTATACTTCACAGAAATGCTCAGTTAAAGAGTACCTTTGTCAAAAATGGAATACAAAAATACAAATTACTAAATCTGACAGGTCTGATTAACCTGAGGAACACAAAAATGATGGGAATGTTTAGCACAATGAGAAATAAGCTTGGAGAATAGGCTTTCCTCCACTCAGTATACAAAAGATATCACTGTTTTAAGCCTTCCATTTTACCCCGGAAACAGGCAGTCTTTGACTGCAGATAAATGGTATGCTTCACTAAACTATTTGTTCCTCCAAACTCTCTTCAGCTAAATAAATAACATCAGAGCTTTATTTTGCTTAATGCTGGCAGGGAGAATCGTCTGCATCATTTGATTAATTCTAGTTATTTCTGAACTAGCATTCAAAATTTGGGCAATTTAAATTTTGAATTCTTTCATTGGCTTTGGTGCATCTCAGGTTCACGTTTTCAGCCTCTTTTCCCAGCCACAAGGGACACCAACTTATTTTTCTTCTCAGTTAGTAGCTTAAACTCAGCTGCTGGAGTTTGAAGTGGAAGATCAAAACCTGACAGGTGTGGACATGGGGCAAGTGGAAGAGGAATTGAGGGAAGAATTATAACTGACACTGACCCTGCCTGTACCACCACTGAGTGGCACCAGGCTCATTTCTTCTTTGGACCTGAGAAAGGCTGATAGAAAACTGTCTTATTTCCATGCCCAGAATCCTTAATCAAATTATTTTTTCCCACATCCCTCTTGTGTTTCTGACCTTATTTTGACAAAGCTACAGAATGGATATCAGAGCACTGGGCTGTTTCTGTTCACTAAAGATTGCTCCAGCAGCTGAACAATATTTGTGTCCACACATGCCCTTGATTCACACCTGCACTGAAGCAAAGTTCCTGTTGTACACTGTGCAAGGTCTCACAAGTCACAGCCAAAGCATCCTTCTCATACATTCAAGCAATAACACCCCCAAGACTTTTACAGTAAGTAAGATGATCTCTTTCCTCTGAGAGTGGCATGTCTGCAGATATTCAATTCCACCCAATAAATGGAAACCATATGAACATAAGGCAAAGGAAAGTGCAGCTAGTTTTCACTGCACCCTTTCCACCAAGCACCTCTCCAATCTTTGCATGGGGAAAGCTTCTTCTGTAGTTGTCAGACTTGTTCATGGCTTGGGATAGTGCCAGTACAGATGTGGCCCTTTTTGTAGGTCCCTGAACAGTTGTCAAATCTCTCTTTTACTCTGTCCTTTTTTCTCTAGTTTCTGTACCTTGCATATATATTTTCCTTCTCAGACTTTCCTAAAGGTTTAATTTTCTCTCTGTGGATTTTGCCAGGTCTCCCAGTGCTGGTTCCTAATCAAGTTTAAGGTATCTGAGCTCTTCCACTCCAGAGAACGCCAGTCACAACTGTCATTGCTCTTTAGGGAAACCACACAACTCCAAGAGGCCTAAATACAACCAAAAGCTAGAGTCCAACACCAGCCTTTTAAGGCCTGAACTGCAAATACCCAGAAAAATTACCTACTAGCCCTGGGAAACATGCCTCTGATCAATCACACAATAGTGAGAGCAGGAAAGAGGTTGAGAGCATCTTTTTCAGTGGCTGACCCTGCAAGAGGTACAGCTACTGAAGTATATCTATTCACTTGCAGAGCTGTTAACATAAATATAGTGGGAGATGCTATACCTGGAGTTCAGACTTCAACTGTTTGCACACAGGTCCATAATGTTCTGAAATGTAAATAATACCCAAACAGCTCTAAATTACTGATTTAGGATCCTAAGTTGGGATGTTGTACCAAAGGAGGCACTGTGCTCTACATGACCAATGCTGCTGATCTTTAATCCTCTACAGAAAGCAGGTGGCCAGGATAGCTACATCTTTGTTACTACCTAGCACAACTGCACTTATGTTATTCGCTAATTTTCAGCTGCTCTTAGAACTTCATCTGGCAAGACACAGAGCCATATTCCTGGAATTGCTCTTATCTGTACAGTGGGTCCTGCCTCCACCAAAAGGTGCTGCTGACTGAGTTGGGCACTGTCTGGGGACAGGAGAGGAAACATTCCTATCAAGCTCATTTATCCAGGCAGAGAGGTCCTTTAAATAAGAAATCTGTAGGCAGTTGTCTTTCCCAATTTGCATGGTTGTCATCTTTGCTGTTGTGTTTTCATTCGCTTGTCCCTATAAGACAAAAGACCTGCTCTCCCTTCTCCTGAAGTCAGTGGGAATTCTACCATCAGTTCCAGTGGTAACTGGACTGGGGCCAAAATGTTAGCCACTCCACTTCCCCTTAAGTCATTCACAAACAATACTTCTTTGATTAACACACCAAGCCTGAGAGGTCTTAGTTATCTTCTAACCCTCTCCTTTATATCTCCAGTATCTATAGATTCCATAGTGTAGGCAGGAACTGTTTGAATAGGAGGGCCTTAATCATCAAAAGTACTTTTCTTCCTCAGCTGTGTTTTTTTCTCAAAGGGAGTTTGTTGCTAATCCCTTTGGGAATGACATGGGGAAAAATGAAAAGGAAATGACACCACTTTAAAGAGAAGCTAAATCAAAGAAACCCAACTCCACAGAAAGATACTTTCTGACATTTGAGTACTAATGTACCTATGATCAAATTCACCAGGAGAAAAGATATCTTGGTCACACTAAAAATGGTAACTTTTAAAATTATACTGGATGCAAAGATGATACAAGCCACAAGGACAACCTTGGCTAGATTTTCAAGGTGGTTTCCAAGAGAGGGCAGTGAATAAGAAGAAAGGGGAACCCTATTTATTTAGGTAACTGCACATAACAAGTCCAAAAAAGCTTCAATTGATTCTGAGTATCCTTTTAGACTTCTAAACAGTAATTGTGTTCTCCTTTAATTAGACATTGTGATTGCTATACTCTTTAATAAAGAGAAGGCATACCTAGATTTTTTTTTTTTTAGCCACAGAGGGAAACACCACACTACCTATGGTTATGCCTTACAGATGGCACTTGGTAAAGGATGAAATGGCAACAGGAAACAATCAGTCTGACTCAGAAGACTAATACAGGGTTCTGTCCAAACTGAATCCTGCATAAAATATTCTTGCAACTGCAGAACTTTGGTGCTGAAGTTAGTATTATTTATAAAAACACAAAGGAACATTGATTCTGCAGCATAGCTGAAGAGCTTTACTACAATTTGTCCATACAGTAGATTTCCTATACTTCAGGTTAAATATTCACTGCCCAAAGGGGAAAGATGAGAATTTGGTTTTGGTTTTGCGAAATGTGTATGCAGTGAGGATGATATGACAGCTGCACTAAGCAATATATAGCTCTCCAAAAGGCTGGGTGGCATTACAAGAGAGGAAAAGTACTATCAGAAAGAGTCACTGTATTTTACTCTTCCACCAACAGCAGGTGAATAAATGAATAGACTCAGTATAAAATCAGTTAACAAATAAATTCAATATAAAATAAGCATGTGATATTACTAGGTTGTCTGTCTGAATTAAAAAGGCTAGATACTGCAATGCAACATATTTTACTGGTTTTCTCTGGTTAGATATTCTTGGAGTGACTTCTAAAACTATGCTGATTTGGGCCCCTAATATTTTGTTGATGAATTTTGTATGTAACATAATATTTGGGCTACTATATGAAATAATGAATGAATAATGTCAAAATACTAATTCTTTATTTCATGCATGCAGGTCTTATTAAATATATGCCACACTGCTAGAATGGTGGCCTTTCACAACAAGCTTCAAGAAGAAGGAACTAAAGTATGGCAAAGGAAGTTCTAAATGAAGAAGGACCAGCAGGTTACATTTCTATCCAGCACACGAAGTTAGGGATTTAATTTTCACATCACAGGAATGTTTTAGGAAAACCATCAGCACATCCAACCTGATTCTTTTGTAAGATTCCACTGTGATATGCAGAATTGGAAGGGAAGAGTGTAAAGAAAAAGAAAAGCAATCCAGGCTCTAGAAATGTGAGAGAAAATAACTGTCCACACAGAGATGGTTGAGGCTACACAAGCACATCCAGAGGCTGGAATTATTTTTTTTTTTCAATATTCACTTTGGTACCAAATACAAAAAAACATCTTTTAAGTAATTCCTCAGAAAGGCTGTGGGATCTTTCTCTTAGTGTTTGACATTGATTGAAACAGATCCATTGAGAAGATTTTTATATTGTTCTCCCTAGGACAGAGAGTGGTAAACATGGATCAGTGCAAGCTCACTTGCTGTATTTGCAGAAGACTGAATGCCCAAAGAGCACAGCAAATCCTGCTTAGCTGCAGTCACCTGGTAACACTGCAACACATCTCAGGTGGGATTTCTACACTGGGCTAAAACACAGGGCAGTGCAGGAAAGGTTCTGAGATGGACTATTGAAGAAAACCCCCATACCTCATGTTCAAATCATCTGTGTGTCAATACTGTGATTTGGTGGTGCGATGGGGCTTGCTCCTGATTGCTCACAGCCAGGAAGGGTGGACTCATCCTCGACCTCTGTATGAGCAGTGGAGCAATCCAGGTAAGTGGTTGCAGTTTGCACACAGGGAGTCACATGAAACAGCAGATTAGTGGCTTGCACAAAAGCAGCTCCTGAGCTCTAATCCCACTGGTGCTGTTAACCACGATGGGTGGCCTCGTGTAGGCATATTTGCTTGTCTCTGAACTTACATATCTGGGAAAAAGAAAAGACTTTCACGAAGGCACTATGTGCTCTACCCAACTTATGTTTTTACTGCACATTTTAAAATATAGCACACCTGGATTTGCCTTCTGCCAGATCTCTTTCATGTGAGTTGAAGGAAAAAAGGCCTTAAATTTGATCTGTGCTCATTCACAGCCACTTTAAACTAATCAGAGAGGTGTAAAGGGACCTACCTGGGAACAAAGTATGAGAGTCACATTCAACATGTGATCCCTCCAGGCACACTTCCAAACATACCACCACCTTTTACTGCTTCTTAGCAAGACTTACGACTAATGAGGTGGGTTTGTTACTAGAAAGCATTTCTTTCCTTAGGAGTTTTAAAATAGATCTGTATCTGAATAAGAAAGCATGTAAATTTGGTTCATTTAATAATTATGAAAGCTGAGCTATGAATAATCCTGAATAAAGCCAGGAAGATTGCAGGCTGTAGCTACAGGACTTTGAAAATAGAAATGGCAAGAAGCATCAGCCCTACAGAAACCCAGCACTGCTATTTATGCTGATTATCTATTCATTTACTGAAGAGAATACAGCAATAAAACTTATCTGCTTGTTTATTCAATGTTTACCCATTTCTTTTCAAAGGTGAAAAGATTTTGTTTTGTTTTCGAAACAACCCATGTAAGTTATTTATTAGATATTATATGTTATACTCATGTTGTGTATTCTATTGTAAAGTACTACATTACCACGGATTTGAGATATGCTACTGTACAGGATGCTGTTGAAGTGAATGCAAAGGCCGATTGCAGATGTCAAAATACGACCAATACGACCAGGCCATCTTTTAGTCCAACAGGAATTATTTTTTCCACATCCGTATTTCATTTTGATTCCTAACCACTGGTGGAAGTCACATGTCAATGAGCACACCATCTTTCATATCCCTCCACTCTTCCCTCCTTCAAACTGAATGTACCACTGTGACAGACTTACTGTTAGGAAAAATCCCAGTGTGACGACGTGATTACTTTAATTAATCAAGGCGTAACATATGATTTGAGCCTCTGGGAATATTATTACAATCAATCCTGCATGAATGGTAGATTTGCATATGTCAAAAACTAATTTCCTCAGTCATTCAATTCAGTCTTGGCGAAGCACTCTAGAAAATGTTAAAGACAATATTCTATTCATTTTGCTCTAGAACTCTCTGTGATAAATGGTATATAAATTAACTCAAGCATTTACATTGCACTTCTGCAGAAGTTAATATTTTTGTCCTAAGGTTCCATTTATACTGGCTGTAGTTCAGAAGTTAAATACCAAAACACACTCAAAATACCTTCATGAAAACAAAATTCTGGTAAAAATTACCAGCATGTTTCTAGAAGGAAAACACATCCTTACATTCAACAGGAAGACATTTTACTGAAGCCCCAAATGCTTGTCTGTTGTTTTAGAGTTAGAAATATTTTATGATTACTTACATATAATTTTTCCTAAGATGGACAATGGAAGACATGAGAAAGGGGCTATAATGTCACATTTTCTGCTTTGACACTTAGGACAACTTAATTTCTATTACTGAAGCACTATTACAGGCTACGCTTGCTGTAAAATCTTCATACTACATCCCTTGTGCACCTTATGAATGTCTCTACAACTTCACATTAAAAAAAAAAATCTGATTCCTTTCACAATAATAGCAAATAGTTCCAGCTTTCCACAGCTGCAGAAGTTTGCTGTCCCTAGAGATTTGTCATGGTACAGCTCTTGCTTCCAATCAAAACAGTGACATAGTGGCCATGATTTACAGCTTGCAGAGGCTTGGTTAGGGGACAGCACACTACTAAGCAAATATTAAAGAACTTTTAAGTTTTAAAGTTCAAATATTTAAGAACTTTTAATATGCAGAAGAACTTTTAATCTTTATACGCCCCCCCAAAAGAAACCAAAAACAACTAACCAACAAAACCCCCAAACAAACAAAAAAATCCCTACCAAAAAACCCCCCAACACCCCAAAACCCCCCAAAAAACTCCTACCCAAAAGTAAAGGGAAATAGGAGCTGGTATTTAAGACTTCTCTTCTTCTGTTAGGTTTTAACAGAAATGATCATCCATAAATAAGACTGGTTCTTTAAACAACTTCATCCTTCCGATTTTAAATGGTAAACATCTGCACTGTTAACAGTAACAGAACAGCAAAACTTACATGATAGCAGGGAAGAATAATTAAAAGGCTTAACATCATAAAAATGACTCTCAGGTAAAATTGGGAGTTCTCCTTATAGAATTATTAAGAAACAAATAGTGAGAAGAAAAATTAAAAACATGAAAATTTATTTTAAAAGAGAGTAAGTTGATATATGAAAGGAACATTTGTATTTCTGCATTCAAGCAAAATGTCTTGATTAGCATCAAGACTAAAAATTACTATGTGAGCTTTTTTGTTGTCTGCATTGAATTTGCCTATGCAGAATGGACATGGATATGCATAAAAAATTCTAGAATTTCTATTTTCTGTTAAAACAAGGCTTAAAGCAGCCTACAGAACAATATAAATTACATTTAGCAGGCTGATGATGTTTTGAAATTTAATTAGTTGCCAAGCTGTAGTCTTTGTTACTAAAGTCTAGTTTCTAATCAAATCTAGCAAGTTCACTTTGAGAAAGTTAAATCTATTGCACAGGATTTGAGTGGTGATAAAGTGATCTGAGTTTTCTCCAATAAAATAATAGATGAGTGCAAAGAGCATGTATTAAAACTGCTAATTTCTATCATTTTATGATCTACTTTTGACTATGAGGTGGAATGAGACACCAGCAGTTTAAGGTCCGTATTTCTGAAAATGCTTGGCTTCACATGCATGGTGATTTTTGGTTTTCTGTTTAAAATACTGGCAGCTATGAAAAGAAGAAAACCACATTGACGCTGTATGGATTCACCACTTGACAGAGATCTGAAGCCACAAATACAAACGGTACATGGAAATTTTATGAGTTACGGGGTCCAACAGTGGAATATTTGCAAATGTTGCTATTGCTCATTCTGCAACTGTAGGGATATATCTGGTAGTATACAGAAAAAAGGTTATGTTCAAACCCTTAGCTGCAATGCTGATTCTGAATATACAGCTTAAAACTATTATTATCACATATGTTACTTATTAAGTAAAAAGCCTGAAGCTATTTGTCTGTCTACATTTAATCTGATAATCTATTTTTCCTCCCAATAAACTAGTTTTTAACAGTCAGATTTTCCAGTATTTTTGTTTTCCGATAGCAGAATTCAGGCTTGCAGAATTGTTTCATTTTCTGCAATTTGGAGTCTTCAGTGAAGAAGCTGTTTACTTCCAGCGTGGTTATACAGTGAAAATACATCTGCATTTATGGAGTTAATAGTCCTCTTATTAATTTTGCTCTGCCTTTTTTTTTTTCCTTTTTTTAATAGAAACCTAATGAAAACCATGTTTATGTGCTCAAAGGCACAGAGGAAATTCATTACTCTGAGGAATAACACACTCCACAAGTGAAATGAAAGTAATCTTATTTATGACAGGAAGGGGCCTTCACTAGACTCAACTCCACCACACTTGGACTGATACTGGCTGCATGAAAGAAGCTGCAAATTCAGGAACTGGTTTCAAATGTAAGCCTCATCTCAGTAATAAACACATTTGCAGTTTAGTCTCGCAAATATTTAAAATCTGCTGAAGGGGAACTACCCAGTTACTATATTTACTATAAACATGTGAGAAAAAAGAATTTAACAATTACAAGAAAAGCAGGGATATGGCCTCTCATTCCTGGTGCCTTCCATCCACTTGGAAACGAGCCTCCCTCAGTTCCTTGGTCAGTGTCCACCACAACACACACCCAGGCCTATGGCCAGCCTGCTGAGTATCACATCTGGCCCTTTGCTTTAACAGGGGTGTTGCAGCAAGTGAAACCCCCAAGTTTACATGCACTTGGTTGTGGGGAGAAGAGAGGCTTATAAATACACTCGCCTGGAGGATGTGAGGAGTGGGAGGTGGAAGACTGTGGGGAAGGAGAGGTGCTGCAGGGCTGCAGCCTCAGCTTGGTAAAGGGCTCGATGCCCAGTGGTGCTCGAGGTACCCTCCACAGCCAGGTAATTCCCTAAGCAGAAAAGGGAAATCAGGAATGCCAAACATGATTTAGTGTCCCATCCAGCCAGTCCTGCACACGTGTGTGCCTGAGCATCTGACTTCCATGTGCATGTATGCATATGTATCCGAATTTGAAAGAAAGAGAAAAACCCTCCTGCAAGAAGGGAAGATAATGAGAAAATGTTCGACAAGTTATTGCTACATCTATTTCGGTGTGAAATTGCATCTTTTTCTTGAACAAAATCAAAATAAGAAAAATGTTTCTTAGCGCTGTGAAAGTCAAACCCTATGTTCATCTCATTTCTAGAGACTTCAAAAGACAGCTTTCATTAATGGAAAGTTCTGATGTACAGCAAGCTGGATGGCTCCACATGCGTTTACAATTTCTGTATCTAAACCCACATGTTTTACATTCCTTGGGTTTCTTCCCCAAATTGTCTTGAGCTAAAAAGGGGCAGGAGGGAGGAAGGAGTCGCCGCGCCAAGGCTTCCAGGCGGCAATGAGCCCCGCTGCCCACAAGAAGGCACTGTGGGCTAACAAATAGGAACATGCCGGGATTTCGGGAGGGATTTGACTTTTTAGTTCCCGCCGACGCTAAAGAGCCAGCACAAGATGTGTGGGTTTCTCCAGCGTCATGAAGGACAGCTGCCTTTGTCTGCCTGCAGATGTTTGGCCAGTTGCAGTTTGGATGCTTGACCAGTGAGTGAGATAAGCTCTTCAGCCTTGCACAAGGAATTAACTGATATTCTCGTACATCTTTCCCCAGAAAACAACTTACAACTTACAACTAAAACAAGCCTGACGAATCTGAAGATTTAGTTAAAGAAAAACATACTTGGCTCTTCCTTTGTGATATTGCTTTTGCAATTATAGTATGTTTGCATTTGTATAGGCCCTTCACTTTTTCCTCATGTGATCTAAGTTCCCCCTCTGCTTCATGCCACAACAAAGCAATTAATCCTTTGTTTGCAACATTAGTTAGTTGTCATGGAAATTAATATGCTTTCACAAATTCGAAAGTATGAACATTTTTGGATCACATATTAAGAAAACAGGGTGTCACGACAGACCATATCTTTTAGAAATAGCTTGGTATGCAGTGAGTGCATATTTTGGAAGAATATAAAACTTTGAAAACACATAAAAACCCCAAAGTCTTGTCTTGGCCTAAAATATCTGAGCATTTATCCCAACAAGTAAGTTGTACTTTAGATCTTGAACATTCCTCCCAACAGGAAAACTGTACTTTAAATCATTTGCAGCTTTTCGTTTGCACAGAAGATTTCTCAATGTCTTTGTATGGATTTGAACTTGTCAGCTAGGAGAGCAGAATTGAGCCTCTCTTCTTCCCTTGACAAATGATCTATTTGCTGACAGAGATGAGCAAGGGAGTGGACAATCTCAACAGTGTTTTTCTACAGCCATATTTTATTCCCCTCCTAACGTGAACACAAAAATGCAGAAGCAGCTGCACTGAAGAAATAAGTGAAGCTGCTCTCTATGATGTCTGCATACCTCAAAAAGTGCCTGGCATAGGCCAAAATTCTCCATGATGACAAGGTTAAAGGCCAGCACAGAGCTGTGGTACACACAAGGTCACTGCAGGCTTAGATCTACTTTCAGGTAATGTATAAACCAAGGGCTCCTACACGATCCTGGATAAAACACTGTCTGAGCTTTGTGAACAAGATGACAGATAGTGCCAGACACCTCCTTGGGTTGTGGGAGCTGCCAGACTAGCTCCATACAGCTGAAAGATGTTGTACAGAGAGATCTCTTGACATTATCAGAATTGAATTAAGTTGAACTGGCAATAACAGAGGTAGTATATGGAACTGCTTGTTTTCTAGCTGATGCCTCTTCTACCAAATTAAATCAGCCAACCCCCTGCCCCAGCAGAAAGCCACCTACTCACAGCTCACACATACCACCTTGCCCTTGGGCTGTCAGGCAGGAAGGGGACACAGTTCCCTCCCTTTCAATTCTTACAACCACTGAACAGACTTGTATCACAAAGCACAAGCCATGCCAGTGATCTTTGCTCAAAGATATGGAGGTGGAGTTTATAAAAAGTATATTCACTCCCCTTAATGAGATTTTGAAAACAATGCATGTCAACACTTGCAACACCTATGTTCTTCCTCTTATATGCATGCCATGCTGATGTTAAGCACTTCAAAATGGTAAAAATGAAGGAAATCTTGGGTGAAAATGTCAGCCTAAGATTTCACTAAATTCCACATCAATCCATAACCTACTCAATATATGAGGGAACAATGGGGTAAGTGTTCCCTTGCAACACAGGAAGCCAGTCTCAGTGATAACAACCAGCCGAGCCCCTTCTGTCATGAAAAAGAAGTCTAGATTTAATTAAAACTTATTCCTCAGATATTCTAGAGCATGTCCAATTACTTTTTTTTATTAGTATTTCTGGTTATATTAGAACGTTTGTGGAGCACTGGTATCTGAAAACCAATATTCCTCAGAAGCATTTGTAGTTCAATCCCTTGAGGACACTTTCAAGGAGAACTGGTTCAGAACACAAGTTTAATTTTACTTCTTGGGCACACACATCACATCTGGATTCAACACTGGAGTGGGGCCACAGCTCATAAAAATCTCTGTAGCTTTAACTCATGAAGCTACTACTCCTAGGTAAAGGAGTACAATTTATCTTTACTTCGATGAGATTCTTTGTTAGATCACCAAAATTAACTGCCAGGACACCTGGATTCTGCCACAGCGCGGATGTTAAATAAACCTACCAAATTTTAAGCACACTGTGAGATACACAGACTGAATGAACTGTATGAATACTTAACTCGATTTAAGTAAACCAAGCTACAATAATGTAATAACACAGTAAATCAGGTATGATGAAGGAAGTCTGCAAACTACACAAATAGAAATGTGAGGCTGCACTTTCATCCAGGACCCTTATCCTACAGCAAGTAATCAGAGGAAAATGCCCTAAATCTGAGGAGCTCCATTTCACCCTCCATTAGCTGCCTAGATCCTTTGTCACAATGACTTTGATGCAAGCAGCATGATTTTGGAAAGGTGGGTGCCTTGAAAGAGCCTTTTCTCAAGCTATAGCCAGTTGCACTTAAATAAAAACGTACCAGCCAGGTTCCCTGGAGTACTCCCCTACAATAGTTTAGCTGACTACAGCTTGTAAATGCTTTGGGTTCATGGGTTTCCTTCTTTGTGATTTTCCCAAATGCACATAGACCTGAGGGTGATGCCAACCACAAACTACTGGCACCCTTTCAGATCCCACTCAACCCCTCCATTAGCTGAAATACAATCAAGCTTACCGCTAACAATTTGCATCCTACTATTTTCTTTATGCTTAAATAGATCTTTCTGGAAAATGGATCTCTGCATTATCTGTACCAAAGATCATATGTAAACTCTTGAAGAACACTCAGAAAATACAGCACAGCTCATGCCAGTCTAACTTTGCTCATTAATAAGTACATAGAGCATATGTTCATACATAACTCTGGGACTGTACTTGTACAATCAAATTAACCTTTGGACTGGTAATGCTTGCCCATAATTTACTGCATCTAGTTTTCAACTGCATAGACAGTGCTGCTAAGAGTACAAAAATACTATCCCATAAAAGTCATAATCACTGATAACAAAGCTGATAATGGAGTAGAATGTTTCAGTTCCACTACATTAATATAATTACCATTGAACATCCATAATCAATTGTGTCTGTATCACAGAAAAATGCTCTTATTTGCAGCCTTTGCTGAAACTCAGCCTAGAAATATTTCAATGGGGGTGAAAGGGACGAAACAGCAAAGGCAGGGGAGGAAGAGACAAGTCAGTAACTTTCCCAAGACACTGATTTCATTTAAAAGGGTAGTAACATTTTTTTAGTAGTTGGGCCCACAGCATTGTTCCCACATTGCCTGCATTAGTTCCACCTCATTGCTAATTACTGTTTGAATGTGATGTCCTGTGCAGAGGCTAAACAGAGCAGTCTCCAAAGCCTCCTCCAAATGACTCTATCTTGCTGAGCAAGCAGGAGAGACCTCTGATGAGGGAGGGTGGCATATACTTTTCAGGCCAGGCAGAAGGGACCAGCCTCCATCCAACCCAAACCCACAATAACAGGACTCAACAAGAGCCTTCCCTACCCTGAGTGAGCACCAACAGCACGTCTAATCTGAGGAGACACCAGCAGTTGTTCCCAGTTCGCCTGTTTGCTTTGAGCAGCTGTCTCCACTATTGGTGCTCAGACAATAAACCAACAAGTGGGATCTGTGCTGACCTCAGGTCTTCCCAAATCCACAGGGCAACAGACATTTCAAAAACTTTCAGCAGGGCCAGCAGATAAGTGTGACAAACCTTGCATGGCACTGCTTCCATTTGGGTGGGTTCTCATGATGTGTGGATAAATCACCTGTCTCCATATAAGGTCCCATTCTCCTCTGTGATCAGTGAGTCTGAATTCCAACCACAAAAAATAAACAAAATGCCCCTTTGTTGATGAAGAAATTATACAGGTGAAACAACAGCACTCAGAAATGCTGAGCTGGTATTCCTTCGACACATAGAGTATTGGTTGGCAGGGAAAAGAAAACCTTCCATTTTACAAAATAAACTTACTATATAGTAGGCCTATTATAGTTAATATTTTTATTATAGTTAACTCTACATATAAGAATATCCCACTAGAAAATGCAGATTTTACTGTAATTATCTTAGAAATTACCTTAATATAAACCCTATGATATTTTAAAATAAAATTATCTTTCATAATATCTTTCAACATTTAACCTTAAAATATCAGTGCAAGGAGAGAGGAAAAAAAACCCGAAAACAAACCCACAGAAAAAACCCAAAACCTATTTCCCTTTCAAAATCACGGGTTTTAACTTTTTGACATGTGTTGGGGAATAGAATAGGAATTTCTTTCCAAAGCAATGCATCACTGCATGAATGTTTTGATAAGGATGTTGTTTTAATTGCCTGCTTTTACATTAGGAACACATGGCAAACTGAGGTGTGTGTACTAACACAACATTCTCAGCACAAAACTGTGAGAGTGCATCTGCAGTGACCTGTTCTGAGGAGTACAGCTATGTTCTGAAGTTCTCAACAAAGTCAGACTATTTCAACTTGTGTTCACCACAGCTGAAAAAAAAAGCTACACAATTTGTTTCTCATTTCTTACAGAAGAACAGTAAAAGAATGCTCATTGTGTAATATTCTGCTCCTTCCATAGAAAAAACCTCACCCAATACAGTTTGTTTCCTTCAAAACTGCAGTTTCTTTCACTTTACGTAAATCATGACAATTTTCATTGCTAAAATAAAGACCTCATTGCCAAGAGATGCAATGGATTGCCTGCTCTCCTGCAAGGGCTCTTGGCTTGAGAGAGACCTCGGTAGGAACTGAGCAACATCTCCTGAGCAACAATGCCAAGACAGCAGCTGGAACCCATTACAGAGAGGGACAATCCTGTCCAAACAACTGAATGCCAGGATCTCAGGGTACGAAAGGCTTAGAGGACTTTGCTATAAAAAAACATGGATCTTCATGAGAGTTTAGATTCTTGGGTTTAAAAGAAGTTTTGCTGGCTACTGAAAACATTCCTATAACTTTGTTCTTTTGATAATAATGTGAAAGGAGCTATTCCCCCAATACTGTGGCTCTGAACAGTCAATGGTCTTCTGGAAGAAAAATAAATGAGAAGAAAAGTAGACTGAAAGTGCTTCAGAATAAAAGAAGAAGAAAAATATTTTTAAGCTTAGAGCTAGTAACTATCTCCTAACACCACTCAGGAAACAGAAATTTTACCCCAAAGTGTTGCACACCTCTGTTGTGACATGATAGATTTGCAACCATTTTCAATAACTATAACTTGGACTTCAATGAGACTGAAGATAAGCAATTCTGTTCTGAGAAACTTTTGAAGGTAGTCACTTTATGGTAAGGTCTCAGTCTAAACACTGGAGAAAGCTGAAAGATAGGAAATGAGTTCATAACCATCTATTGCTGGAAAGCAACTCAAAACTTACCAAAGGACAGTTCAGAAATATTTCAGTTAGGGAGCAGGAGGGAGTGGGGTCTCTGAAATAAGGAAAGAGCACCAATCAGCTCAAAATGCAGCAGTCTGTGCAGCCTCTCCCTTAGACAGTTCCAAGATGCTGGTTTTTGTCTGCAAAGTCCTTCCTTGTGGTGGTCCCAAAGAGCTGCTGCCGATTACCCCACATCAGGAGCAGAGGAAGACTGAGAGGAAGATGAACAGTCAGTTGCAGCTTTTAAAGCCAGAGTGATCTAGCAGGAAAGACAGGGAGATGCCAGCACCCACTCACCTGCAGGATGGAATTCAAACTCTTCATTTCCACCCTACATACTCCCCCAACAACAAAAACCCAGACTACAAACTAACCCCGATTGCCAAAACACTAGCACCTGAAATGTGTTTAACTCAGTTTCTGTGAGGCACTCAGATACAACAGCCTGGGAATAGACTGCCATTTACTAAGGACTCAAAGCACAGAATAAATAACTGCAGATAGAAACCTGCTGTTTTCAGGGTCTGCCAGACACAAACCAATACCAATGGCAACTTCCTCAAATCATTCATGGATTCTATTGCATTTGCGCCTTTTATTTTTGGTAAACTTTGAATTAAACAGCAAGTATACCTTCTCAAATGGCCATATTTGCCAAAGGTAGGGCAAGAGAAAGATTTGGGCTGTATTTTTCATTACATGACAGCAAAAGCTATGACAGTGAAGCCAAACTCCACAAACAGCTGCAACTGAACTGTACAGGTAATGCAAAGTCTGCAGGGCAACCACCAGAAAGCAGCAGAGAAGAAAAGGTGGGAGAACTAAGGGGGAAGAAGGACAGCCCAGAATGAGAAACAAAACTACCAGAGCAAATATGCTGACAGTGAGTTAGTTAAAAATATGTCTCTGCCCTAGTTAAGTGATGGAGGGAGAAGAAAATATTGTGGCATCTCCTAGGAGAAAAAGACTGCCAATGATGGGCAGTGAGGGAATTGCTGTTCTGGCTGTGCCTTGGGGCTGGTTGCAAAGCCTGAATTCCTGCCACTCTGGGGTCATGAACAGATTTCTGTGGGGAATAATGACAGGACACCTCTGTAGCTCAATCTTGAATTCAGGTGAGAGGAGAGATTAATATCATCACCTTCCTAATGAGCTTCTATGTGGTAGACAAAGCTTGCAGGGATGAGAGGGTTTGCATGGCACAAAGGAGGCTGCCCAGGCAGGGAAGCTAAAACAGCCTTAAGCATCTGGGTCTGCTGTTTAAGTGGCCAGAAAAGACTGAGAAATTAGAAAAGGAGAATGGGCCCCAGAAAAAAGCCAAAAATGACATTTGTCCAGCTTCAGGAAGCTGACAGATTCTCAAGTTTCTGGGTACAAAACCCAATCCAAACTCAGGAAAAGTAAGCTCATAGCTTGAAGAGTTAATGTCTGTGCACAAAACAAAGTGGAGGATCACACTTTGGGACACAGGGATATTGGGAAATCAAATTTAAAACTCAAGATGAGAAACAGGCAAAGAAGGAAAATGGTATCTACAATTTCTGGCTTTAATCATTGCTCAAGAGCCAAGTCTGGAGCAGCTAAGACATGTGATGACTGCTTGGATACTCCTGAGGGACAAACTTGGCTCTCAGAGAAGGAAAAACTACCCCTCACATGGGACGGATGGGAGCATGAGCAGGTGCCAACTATCACATTCCACCAGCAATTTATGGTGTTTGACATGGATGCACAATAGTTTTTGCTCTTCAGATGCTGCTTTCCCTTTCTCATGAGGGAACTTTTATGTATGCTCCTGTCCATACAGTTGAGAGAAAACACTTTTTAAGCCTGTAATCAAAAATTTCTTGAGTTTGTTTTAGGAACACATACATAGCCTCACTTTTCAGTTAGGTAAGGCTGAGAATGACAGTAAGTAAACAATTACTGACCTTGTCTATGGTAGATTTAAGGTGGTAAAGAGAAAGGCAGTCAAAGACTCAACATAGTCTATGCCTTTGGAGGCTCTGCTGCTGTGCTGTTTCACTTTGAATGTTTATAACCAGCCCACAGTCATAATCCCTAGTGGAGGTGGTGCTCCAACCATTGACCAAAATTAAATTAAAGTGAGAAGCACTGTTTGTTTGTGTCTGGGTCAAGAACTGTTGCAATCAGACCTCACATTTCATGACCATGATTGGAACCAGATCATTTTACACAGGGGATGTCAAATACACCCAGTAAAATTGTTTGGATTTTTGCTTCATTTTTTATTTTATTTTTTCCCAAAACAAAAGTATTTTCTTTGATTGCATTGAATAGGTTTTTGCATTTTCATGGAAAGGATTTTCTAGAATTTCAATCTCTATTGTAAAATAAACCTGCAGGCTAAATCTGAAAATATTCTCCTCTTTTCTAAAAGCCTTGTGTGTAAGCTACACTGACCAAATTCTAGTTTGTTCATGCATATTTCCTATTTAAAAAAACTAAACATATCAATGATATTAAAAAGTAACAAAACAAACAGAAAACTACCATGAAAGCTGTTAGTGTATACTATATGTATTTCATCTATTTGATTATGATAGTTGGCTCACAAATGGTTGCCTTGGGATGAAAAGAAATGGCAGAAAATTCTGAGTGCTCAATTATTCCTGTAAATTTGGCCATACAGCTGTAATATTTCTGTTACAAATTACAAGAAGACTTTCCTTCCAGCCCTAGCTTTGTGCTAAAGCTGTGCACTCCCCATCTGAGAACTCATTTGATTTGTTAATAGACGTTTTACAAACTTGGCAAAAGAGAACAGATCAGAAGTAGAAACCAATTAGAATTATATTTAAGGATAGTTAGCCTATAGCCTATACTATATAGTTATCTTAAAAGAAATGCAGACATACCACCTAACACTTGCACAGTTAAGCACACAAACAACTGTGGTCACTCTTACTCCATGATACCTTTTGATTGCATTTAAAGCATTGCAATCCCACGTGAATGTAAACTTGTTTTTAAGGACGTTCCCCCCACATTCTTACTTCATGTTATTAGCAAAAGGAGTTAAGACTGCTTCTGTTTGAATGTTCAGATTACTTTCAAGGGTGGTTATATCTGAATATAAGATTTACTGTCAACCTTGACTTGAGGAGAGTTCCATCATTCCTACAACCTCTTTATCCTTAAGTCCTTTATCTTTTTAATAATCTGTAAACGTTCCTTATTTTATACAGGACTATAAATGTCAGATATGGTATTTCCATGGTTTGAAGATATACAGTAATAGATACACAGACTTTTTAATGTATTCATTGCTATATCAAAGCAAAGATGGTGCATCCCCAAATAAGAAAATTTTACAGTGAGTAAACCATCAGGGGGTCTATGGAGCAGAAGAAGACAGCTGAGATCAATGAGCAGATCTGGTCCCTGGTATGTCAGCTGGAAGTTGATTGCAGTAGCTGTGCAAGGTTGGCATTTACTGAGAGGGAAGACAGAGTCCCCTTCTCACAATAGCTTGGAGCTTTAGGAATCTGTGATTGCCTAAGCTCCCCTAGAAATGGTGCCTAATGAGCAACGAAGCAAAAGGCAAAGATGCTACAGGGAGCCTTTCAAGCACTGATGGATAAGCTAGTGTGCAATACATTAGAGCATCAGAAGTCAAGCTGCTTAATTAATGAAAGACAACTCTTGATGTGAATTATTCCAAATTATTCCTGATTTCTCCAAAACAGGCTTGCTGCAAGATTTGGCTTACATTTAACTGCAAGAAACTGAAGTGCAGACCACGAAGTGCTTAACTTAGCATTACCAACACACAGTTCTGCATTTAAAAGAATACTTTTTTTTCAGGAAACCATCTCTGTATATCTGAGGTCTTACCTCTGAGATACCAAAAGTGACTGGTTAATCTATCATGAGAAATAACTGTTTACCTCTTCAGTTGACTGGTTTTTCCTTTCCTTTTAGGATTTCCACCTTCACGACCTGCTAATGTAGTCATGTGGCTACCAAAGTTTCTGCTACGAATGCTATTCTAACTCGCTGATGTTATTCCAACATCGCAGTTGAAGCTGATGTCTAGCAGCATACAGGCATGGAATAAAGAAATTTTAGTCGTGAGAAATTTGGTTCCCAAAAATTTGCCATCAGCTTCAGCGGACTCAGGGTTTCAATTACTGCTCCTAGGCCTTCCAGAAAACAAAATAAACTCTAAAACACACAAGCTCATTGTTCTAAATCTTGAAGGGATACAAATTGTAGTCTAGTATATATAAACTCTTTTTTCATATTACTTAACTGCTCTTCAGTAATAAAATCCAATAAATATGGGTCAACCTATTACGAAAAATTAAGTAACATAATATTTTTAATTTTTTAATGAATAAAGATACTAAGACTTGCTAAGCAAGTCCATAGTATGTATAGTGTATTTGTAAGTGTTTTATAAGACTTTTAACATGTGGTTTTAAAGAAACACATGTACACCAGCTGTGCAGAAACAAAAATAAACTTCAGAACTCCAAGGACCCATTTTGAGGTATCTTTTAGGTCAATTCTCTGCAAACTAAGAGTCTGAATCTGTACAACTTAGAAAACTAAAACCTCCATGATTTCAGCTGCTAAGTAACATATCCTGAAAAGTCTCCAATGCATAGAAACTCAAGTACCTGAGTCAAAGATAGGAGGGTACTGTGCAGTCAGCAATATTTTCACTTTGATGAAGTGAAATGCTTGTCTGAAACACTCCCCACTCCTGGAATAAAGAAAGGAGGGTTGATCTTCATTGCCCCACATAGTCCTCTCTTCCTACAGGTCTCAAAAACATCTGTATATGCCTTTTGATTCCCCCCACCCCTACCCCCACTGCTATCTATGCCTGCTTGGTCAGCTATTGTTTCACACTATGATCAAAATGATACACCTCTCTTTGAACAAAGGCTGTTTCTAAGTTTACTCTCTGTAATTTAAACATAATCTTCTAACTTTCTGCTTTACAAGTGTTATGGAGCAGGTCAATGAAACTAAGCATTTCCAGTTCAGGTAAACGGATTAGCTTTCTATCATTCATCCTGTGTGGCACTGGAAGGAAGATCACAGTGACTTTGTCCAGTCAATAGTGCTGCCAATGCACTGCTGAATATAAAATCATTTCATGCTGGGGCTGCAAAATAAATGGAAGGCCTGCCAGCTGCAGGAAATCTAGGAAAGAGGGAAATGTGATTTTTAGCATTGAGAAGTTAAGGACAAGCCAGTATGATGGTGAATTGAGACTGGGATAAGTCATGAGACAGGTCCGAGGTGAGCTAGGGACAGGCATCATCAGCCCTCAGGGAATCTGCAGGTGGATGGGTTCCTACTATTTGAAATTATTGAAGCTCAACTGAAGTTAACTCTTAATTAAGAACAAGCCTAGACTTAAGCAAAGGACTCAGAAGACATCTGACCATATGAACTGCTCTCATGCCCATCTGAAAAGAAAGTTTAATGTAATTATAAATGTACATGAAACATAAATTTAAATCAGCATTAATAGCCAGGAACAAGCTGTCTTCATAAACTTTGACATCAGGTGATCTTTTCAAACATGTCAAATCTGGGTAGGAGATGTGTGACTTTGTATCACAATACCAACCTGTGAAAAGAGTTTGTGGGATTTAAGAAGTTCCTTTTAGCCAGCCATGTCCTTCAACATCAGTCTGACTACTGTGGTGTGCCTCTCCATGGCTGAGTGGATCCTGCCATGGGATGTCCAAGTGTGCCAAGGAAGAATGATGCAGAAGGTGTCAGAATTAATCTTTAAATGCCTTCTCTATGAATGCAGTCACAGTCTGTAGAGGAGCATTTAATCAGCATCCATTCTTTTGCCATGTTCATAATGTGTGGAAATTTTCCCAAGTATTTTGTCTTCGTAATTCTCCTCTCAAAACTCTCAATAATTCATATTTAGTACAAATAAACATATTCTCCCTTAAAACACAAAAGTTGTTTTGTTGTCAAGAAATGTCTTGAATTTCAACATTTTTTCAATGCTATGAAAGTAAAAAACCCTGACTATTCCATCTTCTGTTGAGATTTCAGATATCTCTGAGCAGGACTACACTGTTTCAAACAGATTTAGTTTAAACTACTGACCCTGTTAGGCTTTAGATTCTGCACTTTCTACTGAAGCTTTAGCAGAATTCTTCTCATCCTGTCAGCTGAAAGTTCTACTTTGTTTCCTTCCATTAGTGTGTGAAATGCTATTAGTTTTATCATCTTTGCAGGACAAAAAAGGTGACAAGTGGATTTTCAAAAGTACCTTCAGCTATTTCCATACAGGTTTTGCTTGCAAACTTTATTTTCCTTTTTTTTCCCCTTTCCCACTCTTAAACTCTAGTTAAGCATTTATTTCCCACATTCTAGAAAGGTTTTTGCACATTATTCCAAAATATTGCTATGAAAATGTTGTTCTATTTACTCTGATGCTCAGTTGTTTAAAATATCTAAGATTTACTGTTAAATCTACAAAAAGAAACAGAAAGTTTCCTAAAAATGCACAACGCAATCAAATAAATGGTAATTAAAAGGTTTAATTATTCTCTTGCTACACTATTTTTCAGAAAGTCCTTTTGATTACATATTTTCTGAAGTAACACACTTGAGATGCTGCTCAAGTAACTATAAAAACATACAGTTGCAGAAAGTTATTTCCACTATCAATTGATTTTTAGAAATCATCCATTTCATTATATATATACATTAAAAATATTTTCCGTAGCACATGACGAGTTTTTATCCATTTTATATGCCTATATTGCACCATTCCTCCTGACAGAGGACACCTTAATACCTTCTAGCATTGTAATAAACTAGCTCAATAACCAGGATTTTGCCAAATCAGACCCATGGCTGTATCTGTTAATCAGATGTCCAGCTGACTGAAGGTTAACCTACAACCAACCAGAACAGAAATAACTGTGGGCAGATATAAGACAATTTTGGCCAAATGGGTTCAGAAGTAGGCACACTGCAGCAAGAACTAAGCAGATAGCAGGAAAGGAGAAACTGGCAATGGGGGCAAGAAATGCTGGGACTTGTTATCAGCCAAAGCAAGAATACATAATCCCAGATCCCATGTCAGTGGCCAGGAGTTCAAAGCAAACCACAAATAAATGTATCATGTTCATTCACATCTCCAAGGGTTGTTTAATGTTTTTGTTCCCTGCATTTCTGCATGTTCTACAAATAAATCATCCTGCATTTAGGAAATGTGTCTGGCCTTTCCACTTCTCTAACTCCAAAACATTTATATTGCCAGTGCTACCATATGATCAAGAAAAAGCACCATCTGTCTCTTCCAAATGTGGTCTTACTCATTTACCACTTCCACCTTGCAGTTTGCATATGCTGCTTGTCACATATCTGCTTCTTTGCCCCAACTTCTTTTCAAAGCACAGAAAAAGAAGAATAAAAGGCCACCATAATGAAACAACACATAGTAACTACAATTTAAGTTTCTTCAGGTCAGCATACACTGATTAAACTTTCCTTTTTTCCAGTTTGTACATCATCAGAGTTTCAGTTATGCATTCAAATATATCTCCGTCATATTGTAAGCTTTTGCTAATTAATTTCAGAATTTTCAGAATAGGAACACTCTTTGAACTCAGAAGAGCATTTCCAGCATTATCATGCAACACTGGCTCTCAGCTGTAGTTTCTTCTGGTGCTCAGACGTTTTCAAAACTTTTACAGAAGCAACTAGCAGAAGTACCATTCTTTCTAAAATTGGATAATACCAGAATACACCCTTTTCGTGGTCAGAAAATTGCTGCTGTGTCTGGATGATGCAAAGAAGAAATAAATGTACAGTTCTTTTTCATCTTGGAAGATGTATACCAGAGCAATTTGCAGAATTTCCCTGTTGAGTTTTACTTCACGGCAAAGAAAAGAAGTGTCTGTGCCAGGCAGTAAGTATCCCAAGTGTTTACATGGCAAAGACACAGCGGGGAATTTCTTTTAGTTTAGAGAAGTTGTTTACTATGTAGTGACAAAGTTTAACTAAAAATGGCAGAATATTTTCTTTATGGATGAGGAAGGAATATTTTCGTTATTGTGAATAAAGATATGTATATCTCTATATATATAGATATAAAAGAGTGTAAATATATATAATGCATATATACTAACATGTGTGTTTGTATATATAAATATATATACATAATGAATATGTATGTGAATATAGCACCCTGTATCCAAGACTTGCCACCAAACCATCCACGGAGTGCACAGGTCCAAAGACTCAGCAATTTCAGGAGCACAAGGTGCTAAAGCACAAACATGACAAGAACCGTGATGTAACACTGAAGTAGAGAGACAGATTTGTAGGTCTTTGATCTCTCAAACTTGAAAGAAGCCTGGACGTGCAGGAATGCTGGTGAGCATCCTGGAATTTTGGTGGAGATGAGGTGGAGCTCCTGAGGCTCATACATACCATGCTCCCTACCTGCACTCTCCGCATCCCTGCTGCTGGCTCCAGGACCCCTCAGCTCAGCCTCATGCTCACTCAGGGAAGGTCAATCTCAGGTTGCTCCCTGATTCCAGGTGACATTGTGGCTGTGTTTTCATTGTTTTCTAGAAAAAGCATCTGAAGCAATTTGAACTTGTCTCTCAGATGCTCCAATATTGTACCCAAGGGCAATACAGACCTAAGCTTCCTCTGCTGGCACACCCCAGAGCTCATCTCAAGCCTGTATCTATGTGCAAGTTGGCCTTCATGTTTATGTAGAAGTCTGCCACACTAGCCTTACATACAGTGCAATCATATGCCAGATATTACCAATTCACAGAATGGGCAATTCATAATGTGAAAGGGAGAACATCACAGAGAACAACCAGTCACAACTCACCATTTGTCAGCACCATAAAAATAACACTGTTACCTATCTCCTGTGAAAACAAGGCAATGTAGCATAATCTTCAAAACAAAACTATAAATCAAACACCTTATTTTCTGTAATTTTTCATCTTGATGGTTAAAAGTCTACACAAAGAAAGCTTACCTAAAATACAGTATTCGAAATACTGTATCAGCCTCCATACTCCGCATTTAGCATCTTCATAGAGCCTATTGCAACAGATTTCTTTACACAACTACTCCTACTGGCTCCCTGCCACTAGTAAGTTGTCAATCACCTTTGGTTAGGAGTACATTTTCCTGTAAAGCACAGATTTACTAATGCTCACAGATCCACAAGTCTGCATTCCTGGCAAACATCTGTAATTCTTATGCATCTCAGACTGACTCACTGTAATAGATGTCAGACCCTTGCAGGATGGTGCACAGGCACCTTGTCTGCCCAGTGTCACCACATGGTATCACAGCAAGACATTACAAGCTATGACACAAAGCACTTGGCCAGGTAGACCTGACTATTGCTGAGACTGTCTCATCCACCAGGAAGGTTAAATTACTAAATTTGTGAAAGGGGGTTGTGCAATCTAAAGCTCTGCCCTATACTTTCCTGCCTTGTCTCAGAAAGCTTGTAACACCCCTTTCAGACATAGGCAGACTTTATCACCAACAGCTGGGATATGCTAAGCTATCTCATAATGAAATGTGCATTTGAGGTTTTGCTACAAATACAATACAAGCTTGGTCCTGGAGATTTTTTAGTATTTTTCACTGATTGTGCAAGGCACAAAAGTTATTTTTCAACTATATATTGCAAATTTGTAATTAGCTATGTCATCTTTAGCTCCTGTCCTACAATCAGTAAATGTACAGCTTAAATGTACAGCTGGTCATTTTTTTTTCATACAGGTAATAGAAAAAGTCATTAGAGGCAGGACTTTTCTAAATTTAATCTTTATAAACAATAGGAAACTTACTGAGATTGTAAGCAGCAATTACACTAGCAAAAAATTTGAAATGACTGAGTTTACCTGGCTCAGCATGGGGAAAGGAAGAACAGGAACAAAAAGGATCTATATTTAAGAAAACAGGCTGAAAAACCTAAGCAACTTCATATACAAGACTACAAACAAATCAAAACTACAAGGTAAAAAGACTCCAGGAAAGTTACTGTTTCCTGAAAGACACAAATCAAGACATAAGCATAAATTTCCCCTATGAGGCAGAAAACTTAGAGAAACAGAAGGAGATCCTCTTGGCTAAATCATGAGGACTTTGCTGACTTCAGGAACAAAAAGTCATGGGAAGTGCAACTCAGGACAGACCACTACAGATAAAATACAGGCACTCAGGGGCAAAATCAGAATGAACAAAGGTGCTTTTAATGTTCCCTGAAAGGGATGGCAAGAAAACACTTGAAGATGGAAAGAGGAAAACAGGAAAGGAAGGAAGAAATTTCAGAGAGACAACAACAAAAACTTCAATTTTTCAACAAAAGCTTCAATACCATTATGAAATGCAAGGCAAATGTATCCACAGTTATTACTGAGGTTAGTAAGTGTGATGTCTCTTTGCTGCAGCCTCTGCTAGGAAAGACGGCATAATCAGATGATTAGAGTAATCATGGATAGACTAGAGGAAAACCAGGCTAGATAAGTTGAGACATTTTCATGTCAGCTGGGCCAGATGAATTGCACCTGGGAGAATTTCAAGAAGTCAGTGAACTAATCTCAGACCCATTACAGGCTTTCTTTGAGGAGGTACAGGCAATGAGTGGCTGAAGTTTCAAAAGGCCAGAAGGAGGCAAGTACAGTGCATGTTTTTATGAAGGGGAGCACAGGAACAATCCACTCTTGCAAACAGTGCAGCACCATGGCAGAAGAAGCAAGTCCCACACTAGGAATTACAGACAAGTATCATGTGGGAGGAACAAGAAATAACTCCAGTATTCTACTCAGCAGAGATGCTCTCTTGCAGTATTGCTCCTCATTGTGACCACTGCGCTTGAGAAAGCACAAGGAAAACTTGGAGACAGAGCCCAGAGCAAAGTGCCCAAAATCATCACACAGCCAGCAAAACCAAGAATAAGAGACCTTGGTTTGTTTAGTCTGAGGCAGTGAAGACAGGAAGGAACAGGGCAACATTTTTCAAATACTTTTCTTAGTCACGCTTTACCTAACAGACTTTTCTATGGTTAGTGAGGCTGGAGTTAAGTTGCAGGAAGATTTAAGGTACTGGATATTAGGAGAAACTTTTGTAGTAAAAGGAGTTTCATATTTGATTCTCAAATTTTGGTAGTTTTAGGACTGCTCATGGCAATTTTTAAGAACTGTGCAGAGAAACATCTAGTAAGGAGGGTTTAGAACTGGGCTGCTCAGGATTGGCAGATGCAGTGAGGGATGTTACAGGATCCTGTCAGACTCCATCTCTTGTAGTGCAGAAGACCTGGAACTTGGGAGCACGATTGTCTCTGCCTCTGGACACATATGTACATATAAATACATTACCCAATAAACTCTAATAGATGTATCAGTATTCAAATGCTGATTCTACATATCCTTAATTCAGCTTATAGATGTTAACTGTGTCAAACAAAGGAGAACAATGAACTCAGGGCACCTCTTTAAGTTATGGGTGGGAAAGGACAAAGGATTGCAGCTAGGAATTCTCCCAACGATGACCAACCTGCCCTAAATGGAAAAGGAACATGATCTGCCAGATGCGACAATGTCGAATCGTTCCAGATGTGCTCCCAGTGAACTTGGCAGTAAAAATCTGGTAAAAATTTGTCAATGCTGTAATCTAGCTAGGGGATTTGTTGTAACACAGAATAACATTTACAGAATGTTCTTGGTCCAACCTGACACGTTGATAAGCATGGGGTACAGCAAGAATGCTTGTCTTGCCTGTTTCAATTTCAGCTGCCCACAAGGACCCGCTTGAATTTGAAAAATCATTTAAATTAAAATAATTTTAATTAATCTCTTCATATATTAAGAGAACGGGATAGAAATATGATCATGTAAGATGCTTCTGGAAGGGAAGAAAACAATAATAGCTCAAAAAATTAGACAGAGTTAGGAAACTCTTGTTTCTAACCCTGTATTTCATGGCCCTACCCTTTGTTACCCTGAATGTTTCCCAGTTTTGCATCCACAATGATGGGGATGAAAGCATTGATCAATATTTATATGGAATTTTGAGATATAAGGTTGGAAGATAAGAGTAAAAGTCCTGCATCTAGAAATCATGAACACATTTATCCAAGGGTATTGATGATTACATGAATAGGGTCAGCATATTAAATAAAGGCATGAAACAGAGGATGAGATCTTCTTTCCCACCCTGGCACTATGCAAAGGGCTGATGTGGTACAAAGGAAACTGACAACTCCTTATTTTTTCAAGGAAGGCTTTCTGGTACAAAACTCTGGCAGATTACCATAACACAGCCCTCCAAGGAATCTTTTTACCACTGTTGGCATATAGAAAATGGTGTTAGGAGAAGAACCTGACACAGAAATGCTAAAAACTTTGTGCCCCCCTTAGCAGCTATTGGATGCTGCATTAAATTAGGTGTGCCCCAGCTTGTTTCTCTTAGGACTCTCCCGTACCCAGAGCACTGCATTAAGTAGGAAGATGAAAATGATGCAAAAAAGTACCCAATTCAACACAGTCACTCCTCATCGTGTTTTGTCTTTGTTTCTACTTTTTAAGAGCTATGGACCAAAATTTTATTAATTATATTTCCACTGTTCATTTGGAAAATTTTGCGATACAGACAGATTTTTTTTCTTATTGTATCAAAAGCTATGGAGCCATGGTCAGAGGGAAAAAAACCCAACAAACTAACAAACAGACACTGATTTACATCCATCTATACATACATACATAATACACACATACATATACATATATATATATATATATATATATATATATATATATATATACACACATCCACACACACACATGTATATATATGTATGTAAGGCAGAAGCACAAAATTACAAACCTGAAGGATGGAAAATTCCTACAAAGTAGCTAGTTTTTCCTTTTTGCCAATAAATATAACATCATGGAGCAGAACTAACAAAATTATGTGTGTCTGACACAGGTGGGATATCTGAAACCCTTCATTTCAAGTTGAAGATAGCCATCTCCTCCTGCTAGAGCATCACTTATGGTAGGGAATAGAGTTTTGGTTTTCTCATTAGGAAGGGGAGATGATCCTCACGAGAATTCTCAATCTCAGTAATTCTTTAAAAAAAAAACCCAACAAAAATGGAGCCCCTAAACCGAGACTGAATGTGCTTTTTAAGTCATGGTAGATGGCAGCATTCTCTAAGGATAGTTACCATAGACAGACCCACAAAGGTTATGAAAATTATGGGACAAATTCTCAGCTGGATTAAAACAACACAGATGCACATGCTTATATGGAACTACCCCAGTTCATTCCTGTTAAGAATTTGCCAGTTGTTCCAGATTGATATATCCATCTACCTGAGGGGTTAACAACTTCAAGCCCCTCAGATACCATGATGACAGCTCCAAAGACAAATGGAAATTGTGCTCTTTACTTGAAAGCTCATCATCATTACTTACTACTTGCACAGCATCAACAGCATGTACTTTGGGACTTAACAAAAACTGTCTACAAGTCAAGTCCCAAGATCAGTAACTACCTACTGCGGTTGCCATTCTATTAGGTGAGCAAAACTGTAGCCCCTCTTTTCAGTTTAATTACACCTGTAAACATAAAGCATAATGTAGCATAAGACCATTTCTAATCCTAGGTCTTTGTGCACCAGCTTTCTACATAATGAAGTGAAAACAGTACAGAAAGGTTTTTGGAAATGTAGATATACTGAAGGAAGACCAAATACTTCCATACCTAAAAATCTTACACTGGGACCATCCTGGAAACTTGAGAAGGCACAAAAGACACTGCAAAGCCTGCATGAACTAACATACCTAGGTGCTTGGAGCACAGCTGCCAACACCATTGTGAGCAAGACTTTTTAGGTGGTACAAACTGTCAGAGCCATTGCAGCGGCATAAAACAAACTACTGAAGATCTAACAGAGAAGGCTGGAACTAGTAAGATATTCAAATTACAAACCACACGGCTCTCCTTTGAATTGGCTCTGACCTGACTCATCTGACCTTGAAGAGCAGAGGGTTTGAAATTGCATAGGTGGGAGATGTTGAGGAATGGATTCTCAGTTCACTCTGGACCTTACAAAGTTACCCCCCCACTTTTCTTTTAACAATTTTCAGGGCAAAATGTGCTCTTCATTTTCTTGCTAAGAAATAACAGCATGCACACCAAAGCCAATAGCTAGCACATACAAGCAAAATCACAAAAAACATGCATTCTTTTTATGGGTGAGCCTGACTCCAGGTGTTGTTCCCTATGTAGTCACTCAGATACAGAAAGCAGAGCTGGCACTTCACTGCACCAGTAGATGTTAATATTCCAGTGCTCACAAACAACATAGTGGATTTGGTATACCTAGTTTTTCATGTTTCAAACTACACAGACCTTCCAGACTAGTGTCTTCAGGGCAGAGGATTGGCTGCAACCTAATATCTGCCAACAAACAGGAAGGTTTTTTCTGTCATAGTTACCTAACTATCAGCTAACCTCATGGCTGACACTTCCTTTTCAACAATTTGGACTGAAATATCTTCATGGTTTAATAAACTCATTTTTAGTTTTTATTAGCACACAATATTTTCTGATAGTTGATATTTGTGTTAGTCTCAACTTTTTTCAACATACACTTTAAAGGTGGGAGGTATACCAACTTTGTGAATTTTTCAAGCTTTTGGTGACCAGCATCTGGTGCTTTACTATATAGTTTGGATATCCACTAATTAGAACCAAAATAATATCTTTGGAGGTGTTGAATTTCCACAAAGTTTAAAATTTTTTCTAGCTCAGTTTTAGTTTTAGATAGTTATAAACAGTTTACTATCTGTTATAAGTACTATAACTTATATAGTATTTATATAAGTATATAAGAATATATACTTATATATACTTAAGAGTATATAAGTATATACTTTCTTTTATATATATATATATATATATATATATATATATATATATATATATATCTAAAAGAAGTATTTACTTCTCTCTGGTGACCAGTGATGGAAACCAAGGTAATAGCATGAAGCTGTGTAAGGGGAGGTTCAGGTTGGGTATCAGGAAAAGATTCATCACCCAGAGGGTGGTTGGGCACTAGAAGAGGCTCCCCAGGGAAGTGGCAACAGCACCAAGCCTGACAGAGTTCAAGAGGCATTCAGAGAGTGCTCTCAGGCATAGGGTGTGACTCTTGGGGATGGTCCTGTACAGGGCCAGGAGTTGGATTCGATGATCCTCCCTTCACTCAGCACATTCTGTGATTCAACATGCAGAAAATGTAGGCTTTTTTCCCTTTTTGAAGATTACCAAAAAGGTACTGGCGACATCACATCATTGCTGCCATGACTGCAAGAAAATGCACATTGGCATTTGGTGGGAATGAGGTGCTTAACTTTCAAGAAAACAGATTTAAATGAGCTCTATGAAGAGCTGCATTTTGGTACATGAATGAATTCATATAATCCCACTTTTAGCAATTTGCAGCTGAGGAAGTTGAGTGTGAATAAGGGTCCTTAAGTTTCCAAAATAAAGATGACATAACAGGTACTGAATTAACGAACATTGGCAATAGTCCTAAGCAGGCGGAGATAAAAATATGGGAACACAAGGGATTTAAGAAAGTAATGACTTGCAGCTCTGGCAATGTGGTAATTCTTACATGTCTCAAATACCAAAGCTGCACAGAATAAACTTTTGAAGGCGCTCTAAATGCAGAAAAGGAAAAAGCTGTAGAAATGAAGGAGATGGAGCTCATGGTCTGAGGGAGTGAGAGACAGCAAGAGATTTCCACAATGATCCCTGGTACAAAAATATGCCATACTAGCAGAAGAAGCCATTTTCAACTTGAGAAAGACATACTTAATATTTTAGGTCAGATTACTCTACTATCAGAACCAGATGTTACATTACAGTAACCTTCTCTTTAAGTCACAGTACCTACCCATTTTCTGTTAAAAAAACCCCTGTGCTTCCACCTATTTCAAATAATACTCCTTTCCATTACACTGCCATTGTCGCTATAAAATCCAACACTAGCTCTGCAAATCTTGTAATGCTCCAATAGCTGGAGAACTCAATAACTCAATGGCATATCAGGGAAGGATCACTCGGAGAAGAGCAGGATTTTTTATTTCCTTGTAGTGGCCATTCCAGACACAAGCACTACTCTAAGGCACAGTGTGTTCCTGTATGCTCTTCATATTTCCTTGGGATTCTGAATAATTTCCATTTAAGAGAAAACAAAACCAAAAAACCACCTTCCTCTCATTCCTGTTCAGGTTTGGCATTTCCAAAGTGCAAGCATAATCTCCAGACTTCTTATAATATTCTCTTTAAGTATATGTTTTATAACAACAATTTTAAAGTCCAAAAATTTCTACAAATATTCAAAAGTGCTGAGTTCAGATGTTCATAAAACCTGAGTCACTACATTCCTGAATAAGAACAACAGATGTTTTCCATTTGCTTCTGTGCTACTGTATTTATTTAGCTACCCTTCCTTGTAAGAGCAAAATTCAAAAGGAAAGGGGAATGCATGGTAAAACCAGGCAGTGAGTCATGAGAACTGGATTTTTAGCAGAAAATGTCTCCTTTACTTGAGCATCAATATCTCCATTTATTTATGAAAGAATCCTCCCCACACATTGAAGAATTGAAAGCAACTGACCCCTTTAAAGTTCTTTAAGCACAAACATTAAAATACTGGAGCAAACCCAACTTTTTTCTTTCATAAAGCAAAAACAAGATTATGAGTTGGATTTGACACAGATTACAGCTAGGTCAACATCAAGTGAAATGAAATTATGAATCCTGGGTAGGAGGTGGGAATCATGTAAAGGAATCTGACCTAGCTATCTGTGGTTAAAGCAATTTAATTACTTAAGGGTGTTGTGCAGTCAGTCAGTCTCTACGGTATGGACTAGCAATCAATTCTTTCTCTTCATGACATTTTTATAATGCAATTTTGTATTTTGGTGTAAAAAGAAAACATATTTACTACACTGACATTTTTCAAATTACATATTAAGCATTTTAACATACTCAGAAAAGCATGAAGTGAATTTGCCGTTACCATAAATTTAAAGAATAGGTGAATTTCGATTGTATGATGGAATTTTGGTTATACAAATAAATTTTTTCAGTGATATATTTTTATTAATTTAAAATATACCTCACTTAAAGCTGTGGGGTCATATGCAAAAATATTTGTAAAGGCTTGATATATACCCACTCAAGGCATAGAAATAAAGCCTTCTTTCCCTCCCTTCATCCCCAGCTCTGTCTCTCCCACCACACTCTCCCATCCATTTAGCTCTCTGCTACTGCCAAGGTCTGGAGAAAGCATGGGAAAGGAGACGCTTTGTGTGGAGCGGCTGGGAGGTCACCCAGCACACAATTGCTCCCAAGCGGTGTGCTCTGCTCTCAGGCTCCTTGCCTTCAGACACCAGGGTGGTCGGCTTCAGCACCCTGCTCCACTTGAGCTGATGAGACAGCCGCCAATACTCCTGTTAGCATGAGCCAACTGCTCAAAAATAACAGCCCAAACTTAAACGAACCACAGTCAGTAGAAAGGGAAAGGAAAAGAATGATACAATCACTGGAAATCTTTCCAACAAAACCACATTTTGCAACAACTACAACTAGTGAGTTATTGGAAGGTGTGTAAGAGCAGGCAGTGTATCAGCAGCCACCTGCTGTCTTGTGGCTGTATATCAAGTACCGTCTTTTCGTAAGTGAAGTCTCTTGTTTCTTTCATTCAGTTTTTTTCTGAGTTGAAGCAACACCTGGCACAGCCATTAACATCAAAACACAACCAGCTCATATAAAGAAGATGCATGTCTGCTTTGGATGTGCTAAAATGAGAAGTGCTAGGTTGCTGAATGCATGCTGAGTTCTTTAGACAATACTTCCATTTTACAAAATAGTTATGCATCATGGGATTCACAGCACTAGACACTGAATAAGAGAGGAGCATCACAAAAATTTAAACTCACATTCTACTGCAGGAAGATTAACTTCATGTGGATTCATCGGTTTATGATTATAGTTATAATGCAAAGAACTATCCAAAACTTTGCTTGGAATATCATGTAAGTTTAATTTTTAGCTTAGAATATCTCTAAAATGAGGTTGTATAGACAAAAGAGAGGTCACTTTTTTATCCATAACAGCAACATCAAATAGAATGAAAGGACTGGAAATACCAGTATTTTAAAACTACTAAAATAGCCAAAGAAGATGAAACATGATATTATATATTAAAACATAAAATATCATCCTGAAATCCACGATTCACCTTATCGAATGGTAGGTTAAGATTATAGTACTAGCTGTCAGAAACTGAAAGTAATAGAGTTAAATTTTTTATCACTTCCATCTTCTTTTCATCGCATGGGAACATCTAAAGGCTGAACACTGAACTTTTTATGTTCATCTTTATGCAAGATACTATTGCTGGCAAAGCTGGAGCAAAAAGAAAACTCCTCTTATAACCTCAATTTAACTTCAGACGGATGTACATGGTACAAAGCCAGTGAAGTGATAAATGGTTTCTGGCAGCTCACCCTTCCTACCTTGAGTAGTGTTACAGTTTATCATTGGGACTTGCCATTCACCACAGGAAACAGGGGAAGCAGTGTCGTGTTGTCTCAGGCTATATTCACAGATACTTCATAGAAATCCTTGGCAAATAGTCAGCAAGTACTAAAAAGCATAAAAAGTGTCTTTATTTTGCGAACAGATATATCTCAAAAGGATCCGCTAGGAAGCCCAGGAGAGGGGAAGCCAAGGCTGGGGTTAAAATAGCTGGTTTATTCACTTCTGCACAGAGCACAATAGTTTTACTGATTCAATCCATTAGTCATTTGCTAATTTTGCACCTTGGAAGTGAGTATGGACACACATACAAATTAACATTTGCAGCAAAGGCATGTGAAATTACTATTTCTCAAAGCAAATATCAGTTAAAACATTTTAAAGATTCTAATTACTGTATGTAACAGCTTCTTTGACAATATTGTAATTTAAGAGCCCAATCATTACGACCAATAATTTGCAGCAGCAAACTACTTCAGTTGACAATTTGCAAGAATACACCTGAACTCTAGTTACAAAGAGGACCTTCAGCAATCTGCAGTCGTCACTCTCCCAGAGGCAGATAAAGAGGGATTAATAAAAATACGCTCTTCTCTTAGCAGAACAACAACATTCAGAAAATTGCCTACAAATCAATACCTAAAGGGGCCCTACAAGTAAGCAGGAAAGGGACTTCTACAAGGGCAGGTAGTGCTAGGCCAAGGGGGAATGGCTTTAAACTGAAGGAAGGTAAGTTTAGATTGAATATTAGGAACAAATTCTTTGCTGTGGAAGTGGTGAGGTTGCCCAGGAAAATTGTGGATGCCTCATCCCTGTTCAAGGACAGGTTGGGTTGGGGCTTTGAGCAACCTGGTCTAGTGGAAGGTTCACTGCCCACAGTAGTGGAGTTGGAACTCAATGATCTTTAAGGTCTCTTCCAACACAAGCCCTTCTAGGATTCTGTGATTCCATGAAATGACTTGCCAATAAACTATGGCTGAAGGCACTTTTCCCAGACCTCAGGTTACTCCTCTTTTACCACAAATTTTTTGATGGCAATTCTAATTAGAGAAGTTATTAAAAAAATAACTCATTTGAAATTAATGTCATAGTCTAAATGACCCCTGCTGTAATGCCACTCAAATCAGTTAAATTGTTTCAGGAATTAATTGGAGTCCATGTGTTTAATGTTTATTATTTGAACAAAGAATGAAAAAGGTGCCAAATTTCTTGACATTGTATTTCTAATTAAACCAGCCATTGTGTGAGCCTTTACATCTGCAGGATTCCTCATGGAAAGAACAGATCATGTACAGCATAATGAGTATCAAATGCAGTAAAAATCCACAATAACCTTTGTAGCACAGAATTTAGAAACTGGCTGTTCATTTGTAAAATATCTGATCCTTCTCCCGTTCCCAAAACCAAAACTTGTCTTCCACACTGGAAATTGCAATTCGGTGAAGGAAAAGTAAATAAGTCAACTGACAAAATAAATTCCTTTTGTTATAAATAAATTCCTAATGGAGACAGAAAAACACAGTTAAATTTCATGAACATAATAAAACTTGCTCAGTAACATCTCACACAACAGAGGTAAAGCTACTGCCACATGCCTGTACTATCTGCAGAAGGCTCACCATCATACCAGACCTAATGCTCAGAGCCCCCAAAGGGTCTGCTCTTAAGAAGACAGTAAGGAACACTGTGATAGAAAAAGTGTAGGGAAGGCATGATCCAGCATGTACCAAGGTGCTTATACCTTGACTTCATGGTCCACTGTGCATCCTGTCCTAGAAGGGCCCCTCTACACCACTCACTGACAAAGAGACAAACCCCCATATAGGTTCAATGCTTTTAACAAACGCTATTACTGTCACCAGCACAACTCTAAAAGGTCCCAAAGCTTTGTTCCAGTTCCTCCTAAATAGACTGGATCAAGCTGAAGGCCATGTGTATCATTTCAGCTGCTTCCTCATCATCTACAGCTCCTAATTGTGCTGATAGTCTCAGATCTCAATGGCTGAAAGATGACTTTGTTCCTTTCCACCCTACCACTTTTGCCAAAGCATTCTAAAGCGTGAAATGCCTGTGATGGAGGCTTTTCTTAGGTCAGCAGAAATATGGTTACCCTTTCACTCCCTCATTATTAATGTTCTGCTTCATAGAACCATAGAATAGTTGGGTTGGAAGGGACCACCACAGATCTTCCTCTCCAACAACTCTGCTACAGGCAGGGACATCTTCCACTGGACCAGGTTGCTCATAGCCCGGTCCAGTTTGGCCTTGAACACTTGCAGTTATGCAAATGATCCACAACTTCACCACTAGTTCTAGACTGAATCTTGCTCATTTTAGATCTCACTGAGAGCACGTTTGGAGGAAGTGCTACCTTTGATAGTATGGAGAGAGTTTTGTAGCAGGTTTTGCCTTTCTGTGCAGGGAGACTGAAAAATTGCCTGGGGACAGTAAAGTTACACATCCTTGAAAAACAGATTAATGGCCAGCATGCAGGCGAGACCGTCACAGGCATGTGATAAAAGACTCACATGACTACAACTCATCATGAGACTCTCAGCTATCCAATATAGCCAATGTCCAGGACTATAACAGATACACTATTTTATAGAGAACTACATATGCACATAACCTGCATTTACACTAGATAAAATATGATAAATGAAGTATAAGATCAATGGACTCCTTTTTTCATTCAGTAACAGACGAAATGAGAGAATCAGTTAACCACTCTAAGACTGCTCTTGCCATCATAATAGAGTGTTTTTAAAGTTGAAGGGGTAGACCACAATGAAATTCTATGCCTGATAAATAAAGTATTTTGTACACAATCTATTTTTCTTTTGAGACTGGAAATGCCATTATCACCATGATCTGAAGTATGCGTGTCTGTGTGTACATATGCACGCATATGGACACATTTTAATGCTTAGAATAATGTAACTGATCACTTTCCAGACAGGAACATGTGGTTCCCTTTCTTGCTGTGTGTCACGCAGCCAAGCAATGAATTTAGACAGGCTTTCTACTTGGAGGTTTGAGTTTATTATTTTTTAGAAGTGCCTATTTTAGAAAATGTTTTTGCAATCAATAGGAAAATGCCTGTAACTAAGAATCATGACACATTTTGAAGACAGACTCAATTACTTATTGCTATTAAAATCAGGTACTAGAGCAACTGAGCAGGAAGACCCATGAATTTCTAGCTGTTGGGTGCATATAGCATGTATACCATACAGTTACAGAAAGAAGTCTTCCTTCTGGTCATTTTTTAACATTATAAAATTCATCTATTTGAGAATGATGACAAGATTTGGGAAACTCTCGAAAGAATAGCCAAAAAAAATGCAACCTGACTTAGCTATGAGATTTGCCATGCTTATTGCAGCTGATTTTCTTCTAAATCCCAACTTTCAACAGAAGTTAGCTTTAAAAAAGCACATCATCATCCAAAACATTTTTTTTTTAGTCTAAAAGATATCATCTACCCTTGCTGGTGCATATTTTTTAAGAGAACAGGGAATGTTTTCATTGGTCTGGGGACTGGAACTTTTACTAAATAGGAAGACATGGAAACTATTTCACAAACCCATGTACCATCCCAGCTTAGGAGGAAGTGAATGTATGGAGAAGTACACTTCAATGCTGTACATGGCAAGTGAAACCCTAGCTCTGTAACACTCAGAGAGAGCTTTGCCATTGGCTTGAGGGTTGGGACATCATGCTGCACTCTCCCACACTTTTCTTTTGAAATTAATGCATTTTTATGCTTTCCAGTCCTTATTAGTGAAATCAGTAATTAGGGCCTTTTGCTGTTCGATGTACATTCCCCTTTTCTACTAATACTTTAGCAATTTGTTTCAGTAACGCCTCTGTATCTGACATTTATTAGAGCACAAATCTATGTTAGATACTTGCTAGCTCATCAGGCCCAGCAGCAGACTACTTGAGTCAGCTTGACAAACGGCCAGAGTTCAGAGTCTTTCCATAAATAATGACTTTGTGTTGTCAGTTATTTTGGCCTGCGCTTACAGCAATGAGTTTCCAGAGCAGATGGAGCCGCTCTCAGCTGCCATCCCCTGTCTTCTGAACTTCCTGTTCTGTGCATGGTTCTCATCAGCACCCATTCTGCAGAAAACACCTACTTCATAAAGTTGAAAAATGTTTTTTTTAAAGCAGAAAGAAAATGGATTAATATCTTCTGTGGTTATAGAATCTTTTAAAAAAACCCAAACAAATGTGCATTTAAACGAAAGTTTTAACCACACTGAAAGCTATGCATTGTTTCAGTTTAAAAAGAACCCTAATCTGAGCTTCAAATGGACTTAAATCCTATTACAGATTATTCAGAAATTTCATTTCTTTAATGTAAAAATGCTTTTATGATTTTTAATTCTTGCTCATATAAATGTTACTGAAGTCACACTTATTATTAACTTCTGAATTCATAAAAATATTTAATACTTTCTTCTATCTTATAATTTTGAGGGCTGATTTGCACAGCGGTGTCTAAAGTGACCTTGAAAGTAAAAAAAGGCATCAATTCTCTGCAAATTAGCTCCCCTACTGTCACAGTACATTATGTGCATTGTGTGATTCCCATACACAGCTGTTCACAATTCTAACAGCAACGCTTTAGACACCGCTTTGCAAAGCCTCTTTATTTCAGTGCCCTTAGAAGTTAAATATGGGAAAAATCAATTTTAAAATACTGTAGATTTGTGGAATTACCAATTAAATGGAAATTTTAAAGACATTTATATTTACAACAGCTATGTTTCCTTACAAAAGTTTAGAGACAGATGTGTAGCCAAATCTAGCTACAATCCTAGACGAAAATAGTTTCAGGAAAAAAACGCCAAAGACTCATACTTTCTAAATCTTTCACTGTTGGGGTTCCCAATTCTCATTGCTTGGAATTGCAGAAGGGAGTCACTCCCTTCTCTTACTTCAGCGAGTAACAAGCCCACTTTGTGGGGCACGGGATCATTGCAGTGGACGCATGGTTCAAACAGACCTGGCCAGATGATGTTGCACAGTCATGGCACGTAATCCAGGCATGTGCACACATGGCTCCCATATTTCAGTAAAAAAAATGTCAGCTATGCAGCAGTCTGTATATGTGCTGTGCAGCCCATCCATGGAGAAGCCAGTATGCTGGGGACATGCCTGGCCTATTCTGGTGCACAACTACTGCTTTGGTAGAAAAGAGAAGCGAGGGGCACCATGAAACAATGTAACTCCTTCCTATTGCCTCGAATTGTTCTCCATGTCATCCTCAATGAGACTTCAATTTTTCAAGTCATTAAGTATGTAGGTCGCAAGTACACAGATCTTGGCAGTCAGGCACACTCCAAGCACCCATTCTTAAAGGGAGGCTGAGCCACATCATCCATCCTGAAGCCAGAAACATGAAGATGGAAGATGCTAGAGCATACTTGGCAGACTTTGCAGCTCTTTTACAGACTAATTTATTTGGTTCATCTCACTTTACAACTACTCTAAACATCTTTTGGACTGCATTATAACAACAGCTTCTAGCTATTGCTGAAGTACTATCAGTCACAATTTGAATCTGTATATTCCTGGCATGCAATGATGTTGTAAAGCCAAAAAAGACTTACTGTGCCTTTTTGTTTGAAAGCAAGACATAAGTGGGAGAATCTGTATCTACTGTTAGGGAATGTGCCCATATTAAAGTGGATCCTTCTCTGACCATCTTAAAAATGTGAAGATTTTTACTGCATTTGTAATAAAGATTTGTAAAATATAAGACCTTTGTTAGCTAGAAAGGAGCCCCTTCTCATCTTCATTCAAGATGGTTTCTTAAAAGGAGGTTTTTACAGTAATTTTTGGTAGACATCAAATAATAAAAGCTTTGAATTGCCCAAATGCATTATTTTAATAAAATTAGAAATAGCTGAGGGAAGGAGCATGGAGTAGGAAAGGGAAATCTGCTCATCACCTGCATGTGTCAAATGAGCTGAAAGTACCTGTCCTTTTCCTTCAGGAAAGAGAGGTGGGTGTTCAGCAAAGCTGGAAGCACTGCTACTCACTTTAAACTAAAAGAAAGTAGATTTAGATTAGATTAGCTGTAAGGAAGACTTTTTTTTATTGTGAAAGTAGGGCGATATTGGAGCAGTGTCCAAAGAAGTTGTGGACTACCCATCACTGGAAGTGTTCAACATCAGTTTAAACAGAGCTTTGAGCAACTTGAGATAGTAAAAGATATCTAGATGTATGAGATCATCTTTGAAGATCATAATTCCGTGATTCTATGATTCTACTCCATTCTTCTCCTCTGACTGTAATGTCACACAAGCAACATCACTAAGGCACTCCACTTGAACAGAGTGACAAGCTGAGGAGTGTATAAATACATTTCCTGGATGGCAAAAAACCTCAGCATAAATATAATTGCAGCTACCTGGGCAGCAATAATTTACTGTAAATAGAAATGTATTAGAGCCGACTGTATGTCAAAAAGTGCATGTAGAAGACTTTTCTGGTACCTAAGAGTGAGCTAGTTATAATTAAAGCAAAATCCCCCAGAAATACCCATACGTATCCATTAACTTAAACAGAAAGCTTTGATAAGTGAAAACAGGAGATGAGAGGATGATCTGCTTTGTAGGAAAAAAGTTAATCTATCTCTCTGTCTGTATTTTAAGTAATATCCTATAACATTTCCCTAAAAGCTCAGAATGAACAGAGTATTTCTATGTATCATAAGGGCATACTCAGATGACAATGTCTGCATTTCTTTTTTTTTTTTTCCCAGTATCATCTGACAAACATATTTGTTATCATCTAGACTTGCCATGTTGCAGTCCTATGTTTCTACTTTGTTCCACCAATCTTCTGGGAAAATATAATTCAATGTTTCTCATGTTAAGCATGGATCCGTGCTGTACAGTTACCAAATGGAGACCCCTCTGTCTCCTAGAGCTACTTGCTCTTTGGACCACATTCCAAGCTGAGCTTGTTCACAGTTAGTCACTTGACAAAATCGCATCTGCACACCCATGAAGGAGCACAGAGACATGACTGCAGGATGAGGAGCCCTAACAATATCCTGCCCAGCTACTCCTATGCCCATCACAGGAGATGCTTCAGTGCACCAGTGACCCATCTGCACAAGCCCAGAGGAGCACTGTGGCACAGTGGCAGGTGGGGAACCTGAATGGAGGACTAAGAGGAAGGGATTTATCTATATATACATTGTGTGTGCATGTAGCTGCTGGAATACATCTTCAGCCTTGCTACTGGTTGAACACATCTTCAGCCTTGCTACTGGTTGAACCTGGGTACATAGAACTGCAGCAGCCCTGCATCTCATGGGCTGTCAGAACATAATTTTCCCCTACAAGTATGGCAATACATTTGCATTTTTCTACTAGCAAATGCAATTTCAGAACAGAAAAAAAAAATCAGAAAGAACTTTAAAATGCTTGAAAGAGATAGAGAGATATTATAGCTAATAAACCCCTACATACTTTGTATTTACCATTCTGGTATCTTATAACTTGGGAACAAAAAGGAATGGAAATGTATTTTTTGACAATTATCAATCCCTCGTTATTAATTTCTTACTTTGTGGGGCGTCCTGTATTATACAGTCCTACTAATTTACAGAGCTCGGTTTGGAGAACAGGATGTTAGAAGGGGATTTCTGTGCCCTTGGACCTATATACAAGTGTGCTACTGCAAAGTTAGAAACTTGTTACTGGTTTCCTACATTGTTTATTATCAGTTTTACCTATTTGTTTTAAAACCAGCATTGCCCTCTCGGAGATGCACTGTACACCACTGTTTGCTTGGGTTTTGGCTTCCAAGCATATTTACATAGAGCATCCACCTCCTCCCTTTGCTATTGTAATGCTATGCAGTTCAAACCAGCTAGTCCTCCATGTAGGATACTCCTGCTTTGCTCCCTATTCTTAATCGTTCTTCATCCTGCAAAATGCATGTTCCTCTTTAGTATGCAAAAACTCCTTCCTTAACACGCAACAAACTCTCTTCTTAACTTATTCCAGCTGCAGCAACTTCTCATGCATGTGAGCAAACAGAACTAAAGGAAATCTAGCCGAAATTCAGCAACACTAATGCCACATCTGCCTGGCTGTAATTTGCTGCCTGACATGCACGAACAAGAAGCTCTAGTTCAGGATCACCTGTCTGTGATACCACAGTCACTCTTTCCAGACAGTATATCTCATTAGTAGTCTCAACATCTATTTTGATCTATGAAATTCTGCCCAATTTCTAGTTCTTTGACATTGTCCAGTTCCTTTCTGCACGACAGCTCACTTTGCCCTGTACTTACAAGTTTGAGTCACCAGCAACCTACATGCATGCACCTCTAATATGCTAAAGCCATTTATGGGACACTACAGCTGTCCTGAGTGCACTATCACTGAAGAGCTTTGCTAGTTACCTCCCTGGATCCCAATCACTTCCTTCTCAGCATGACCTACTGTCATCTCCACATCCAACTGGACTTTGTTCAAAAAATAGAGCCCTAAAAACAAGATCTGAAATGTGCACAAGTACACAGCTATTGAGAGCACAGTGTCCATGCAAATGACTTTCTAAATTATACCTGTTTTCTGAGACCTTTCTCAGGCCTCTTTCTCAGGCACCAGGAACTGATGCTGCATTTCACTGACTGCTTTGTTGTAGAACAGAAACTGCACATAAATAAGTCAGTTCTAAACAGACACTGCTTTGAAGAGACTCTTCTCAAAACTGATCTAGCTGGCAGATACTGAAAGAATTACTACTTTGGCCATACCAAATGCACCCTAAAAAACTAAACAGAAATATACACTTCTGGAAAGTGGTATAAACTACCAGATTGTTATCAGGGAGGAAGAAAGTTATCTGGAAGTGTCATTTATACTGACTTGAGAATGGTTATCAGGAATAAACAACACAAGATCTGTTGCAGAACAAGCACATCCTGTTCAGAAAAGCTATATAAGGAAGATTCTGTGCTGCAGCCACAGAGGCTATATTATCAGGTCTTTACAGCACACTTGAAATAGAGCCCTGTGTAGCTCTATTTTGAAAGCCTCTGAAAATCTATTGAAATGAAGGATAGGGAGAGCTGAAGAGGCATCTTAATTAAACAGATTTGAAAAAATATCCTTCTTCCTTCCAATCATTCATGGACAAAGCAACCAGGCATTCCTACTTCAGCAAGAGTAAAATACTCAGGAGTTTTATTTCAGCTGTGACCCTGGGAACTTGGCCCTTTCATCTTGGTGTGGCAGAAATATTTTGAGTATGCTCTTTCCTTGTAAAAACAGAAAAGGAAAAAAAATATTTAAAAAGTCTCTTCAAACACCTGCCAACATGCCTAACACTGGGGTTTCACCAAGCAGCTTTCCTACTGCAAGGGTTTGCAACAAACTGCACAGGAACTTGCACTATCAGCTTCATTCAGACATCATTTGATTGGACAGTAAGACAGAGTAAAAGTAAGCTTAATCTATGGAAAGAACAGAAGATAGGATCATGCAGTTGATGGAACTAGCAACTATCTGATCAGTAAAAAATTCCCAAATCATCATCCCTTGGAGGATTTAGAAATGCCATCTAGAATTAATTGAGACAGCAGAATCCATTGCTGCCTAAGTGGCATGTGGTAAACACCAGCCTCTCGAGATGAGTTTGGTGCCAAAAGAGATTTTACATCCAAGTCCAGCCCACACTGAAAATTATAGCAGCACTTGCTAGCTATTGCACTTTATTCTTCCAAGGCAAAGTACTCTGGAGAATATATGAATATTTACGTTCAGTAGTAACTGGAACCTGAAGTTCTCACCAGTGTCTCGGTGTGGCACATCAAGCCTTTTGCCTCCTATTCTGGTCCTCACCTTTTTGAGCACATTCAAAGTAGCAACCCAGCTACCAGACACTGCATAACCTCATCACAGCTGTCAGGAGAAAAGTTTTCCCCCTCACCAGGCGAGTTTTACAGTGATCTTAAGGAGACACATTCATAAACATAAGTCTGCAGAAAAACTAACTCTGATGTAAAATACTTAGAGGAAATATTGGTGCACTTGAACTTTTATGCCAAAAAAAATTGTGGCACCTTAAATCCTGAATGAGTGCTTCAGTCAGGAGTTTTGTAAATATTGTTTAGGTGACCTGTGACATGAAGCAGATCAGAGGATTACTGGGAGAGGAGTATTCTTTGAAGTGTTCAACTGTGAAATATGGCATTTTTATTTTTATTTATACGATGTCATTACTGCTAATAGAATATATGTCAGCTATTTTTTAAATATATATATATATATATATATATAAAATTCTGGTATTTGAGGGCTTTTTTCCTGATGAAATGGTGCTAGCTTTAAAACCATGAACCTGACAGTCTGAAATATCAGCATGTGCTCCCTGCAATGTGACTGTTTGCATCCTGCAAACTTTGCTCAGGCAAGAGCACAAAAAAAGAAATTAATACTAGATCCTGCCTCATCTCTTCCAGCCATGGGCAGACTTTACAGGGCACAAAGCTTCATGGAAGTACATGAAGGTGCATATGTGCACCACGTAACTGAGTGTGTCTCCTGGGTTCACACTAGAAAATTAACACAAGAGCTGTATCTGAAACACCTCCACTGATAGCCTCTAAACTGTCTACCATTTTCATTTCAGCATCCCCATATTACAGGCAAATAAGAACTCTGAAACAAAATTCTTCATACAAAAACTTGTGGTTTAGACTTGTTTTTTTTCTCTCGTTTTTCAAACTTTCCCAGATAACTCTGGTTCCTTGTACACTCTTCCATCTATTCACTTCCCATTGCTTCATTTTTTTAACCTTGTCTATTAATTTATAGAACCAAACATTATAAAGAGAAGAATCAGTTCTTTTTTAAGTGTTGATCTCAACTTATGCAAAATAACCCCCCCCAAAAAAGCTAATAATAAATTAATTTATTCGACAACTGCTGTCCAGGCTTAAAACATAGCTAATCTCCTACTTGCACGAGACCTAATCAGATTTTTCTGGGTACAAGCCAAGGAGAGAGTTATATACTCTTTCTTGCATTTGAGTATGGTGAATTTCTGTAACTTGTTTTCTAAATGCATAACATTATCACAGTATGTCCTCATTTTCAAGCAGAATAAAGTGAAGAGGACTATGCACCTCATGATGTGAGGGAGGCCCATCAGCTCATTGCTGATGATCCAGGTTTCTGATAGCTACTGTTCTATCAAGAGAAACAAGAATTGATCTGCAGTGCCATTAAAAACTGGGGTGAATTCCTGCATGGGTCATTGCTACCTTCTACAACCCTTGGCCTGTGCACTGCTCCCCCCATATGCCAGAAATTTCCTGCCTGTGCTTAGAGGTCTCAACAGCCATGTCCTGCCTTTATACTTCTCTCTTCAGTACTTCACTCTTTGTGCCAGTAGGAAAGTAAGGTTCATAAATACACCCACTTTCCTAAACTAGGTATGCTGTCAGTCACACCAGTTTCTTTGTTGAAGTAATTGTTTTCAGTAAGTTACATGTGAATGTAACTCAGCTGCTTCCTGAAATTCTTCCAGAAACCTTGGATGAATACCCTCCACTCCTAGTGACTTAAGGAAATTACGCTTCCCTCCCTGGTTTATCTTTTTTTCCTTTTTAAATAAATACCTGTCTCTGCTGGCAGTTAACCTCCATCACCTGCACTGACATGATCATATAGAAAACCTGTACTAATTTCAAAGACAAGAGGATGAATAGAAAACAGGTATTAAAAACTGCCTCGATCAACAGTTTCATTGAAGTTGAATTTTTGTGCTTATTAAGATTCCAAATGGAGATCATGCTATTTTTTTAAAGGGTTATACTTACAAAATAACCCCCATTGCTGTTCATCTGGTGCTGAATTTTCAAAGAACATCAAAGTACCAAACTGGCAGAAATCACTGGCTGAATCCTAGGGATCCATGTTTTTTGAAGCACTCCTCTTTTGGCAGCTGCAGCTTCTTCTGCAGGTGCAGGGAGAACATTTTACTAAAGTCACTTTATTCATGTAGCTCAGTTCAAAGGCTAGTTCACTTGAAGCTGAGAAAATCCTTGCTTGTTAGATACAGAGAAGCAATTTCCAATTTACGGATAGAAACTAGATAGCAACGGATGAGGTCTAGTCAAGTGAAGCTTTTAGGACAGTATGATCTGTCAGTTGAATTATTAACTAGAAAAATTTGCATTTAAATTTATCAAAATGCCTTTGAACTCAGTTTTTTAAAGCCTTCAGCACATTTAAAGAAGCTTTATATAACTGATTAAAAAAAAAACTGTTTGCAGTTTTAAAATTTAATTTCACATTTCATCTGGGCAGAGATTAATACAATTTATGAGGAAAAAATAATCTATCCAAAAAATGCAAACAGAGGTACTAAGGTATGTAGTCTCTTAAATAAATGTGGCTGCATAAGACATAATTTTCTGGGGAACAAAGGAAGTCTAACTGTTGTGTTGAAGCATTACTCCCTTGTGGAGCAGCATAGCAAGCAGCTATTTAGAAAGAATTAAGTATGAAAAAATACTGCAAGCCAGCACATTGCCAGCACTATGGCATTACTTTATAGCAACTCCATATCCTTGAAGCAGTGTTCCTGAGGGGTGATATAAATGTGCCATACTGAGGCACTATAAAATTCCAAGACAACTGGAATACTTGCCCCAAGGGACCATTGCTAAATGGTTCTCCTCTTGCTGTATTTACTGGATATATGTGTTAAAAATGCAGTACTGTATAGAATCATAGAATGGTTTGGGTTGGAAAGGACCTTGCCATGGGCAGGGACACTTTCCACTTGACAAAGTTACTCAGAGTCCCATCCAACCTGGCTTTGAGCACAACTAAGATGGGGTATCCACAACTTCTCTGGGCAACCTATTCCTTATAATTTTTTCCTAGTACCTAATCTAAATCAATCCTCTTCCAGTTTAAACCCCTTCCCTCTCATTAAATCACTACATGCCCTTCTAAAAAGTCCCTTGCCAGCCCTCTTGTAGTACTAGAAGGCTGCTATTGGACCTCTCCAAGGCCTCCTCCTCTCCAGGCTGAACAGCCCTTATTGTTTAAAGAAAAAAGACAACTTTTATCTAGACCTCTGTGTTCCACAAAGCATAAAACAGGACCTTGAGCAGCACAAGATATCTCCCTGAGACAACTCTCAGGGGGCCAGGGGAGCTCCTCTCAACACGATTTCCCGTCAGGAAGAGGAGAGAATGATGTAAGGGAGGTAGATTAGATTAAAATGAATAAAGGAGAGTATATACAGATGTAATCAATGCCCTAGGGAAAAATGGTGTGGGGATGGGGAGGAAAAAGGGAAGTGGGTATTAGCACCCATCCAACAACATAACTGCTAGGATGCATTTCTGCTATTATGAGGAGATAAAAGCTGCAGGACAATGGTAGCACCAGCTACGTGCTGAAGGGCACCAGAGGGACTGACACAATTTCTTCTATCTCCATGAGGAGTGCCTGCTATTTTATTTGACCAACAATTCAACAACCAGGGTAAAGACTGAACAAAAAGAGCAGGAGGATGCCGTGGTGAAAACTATGGGATTCATGAATTTGGCTGATTAAGTGCTAATCATGTGGAACAGAGTCCACAAAACAAATGGTTGTCTAGGCTGCCCAGCAGGCAGGATGACAGCAGGAGTCCTCCACCCTCCCAGCACCCTCTGGCACTGCAAACTGACTCCCCCAGCTATGCTGCTACAAGCTGATAGACAAGCTGCACTGTGAACTAGATCAGGGAATTAATCCAAGTTAGAACCAACAACAGCCTGTAAAAAAAATGCTGTAAACTACTGTAAATCCCTGCTTTTTTTACAGGGTAACAGTTTTTCATTACTTGTCCTTAGACTAATGGTCAGAAAACAATCTCCTTTCTACTGAATTGTCCTGCATAAGGAAATATCTTTTTTGCAGGTATTTAAGAGAACTGAGCAAGCATTTTGCATAATTATATTCATAATATTAATAATTATAATAATAATTAATAAATCATTATGGTTATTTCATGGTGACCATTTGCTTTTTCTGTGCTGGCTTTTACAAACAATGGCACTTGCTCATAGTATAGCATTTGTGTGGATAAACTGAGCAACCTTATCTGAACAAAACACCACTTGATAAGAATATACACTATAAAGCTTCATGCACAATTTGAGGTATAGGAAAAAAAATCTGCCTCATTCACTCTAAACCATTAAAGACTTATATTCAAAACTATCTTTAGAAAAAAAATCTACTGTTGCTTATGAAGTGCAGAAGATGCCAAAATCACACAAGAAAATGAGCCATTTAGTTCCATTTCCCCTTGGCAGAGAGAAAACAGAAGCAAGACCCTGCTTGTAAAGAATGCAAATTGATTGTGTGAAGGAAGTTATGAAATGAGCTAGTGGATAAGGCTGTGTTTGGAGACATATTTTCTTCTTCCCATCTATTCCCATGCAAAAATCCAGATAACAATGACTTGTAGGCCAGCAACACTCCCTGCTCACTTCTGTGCTAATAAGTACCTTCCTCTTTGATAAACAGGGTTTAGGAACAGAGCCAGTATTTACGGTGTGCACCTCTCCACTTTAATCACCAACACTTGCCCTGCCCTCCATCCAACGCAGACGAGGTGAGGGAAAGCACAGACTCCAGGGCTCAGCTTCTTCTTTTAGAGAAATCTGAACTTCAGAGGCCCTCAGTGATGCATGGTGCCCTCCCAAGGGCCTTGTGGCTTTACACTGTGTCCAGAAACCTGAGCTGAGACCCCCTCTGGGTCCATCTGCAAAATATCAGAGAAGCAATTTCTACCTGAGCTGTGACTGCAAAGGAGCACTTTGCCCATGGTAACTGAAAATAGCCTTCACTGATAATCTTTTCAAAGTAGCTGGTGAATTGTGTTCAAAGAAGCTACTCCATCCACTGGACCATAAAGCAACTCGAAATCACATGGGCTTGACTCTCAGGGGTGAGGAGCACCAATCGAACCAGTCCTCATTCATGGGAAGTTATGACAAACATCTTTGGAGATTCTACCACCATAAAAAAATAACCTCAGGCACTTAAAATGAACAATTAACCACTAATAATAACAACACTCCTCTGCTACTGAACCGTATAAAGCAAAAGTGAAAGCCTTTGCCCAAAGAGCCCCTTAGCAGCCATTTCCTCAGCCATTGCTACACCTAACATACAGTATTTGATACATGCTGGAAATAATGTACCCAACGGAGGCAGGAGAACTGACCACAGGCATAAGCCAGCATGAATATTTCCACCCTTCAACAGTAGCTCTGTTTTTACTAACCCAGACACAAACACAGAGGCTGATACATCATACAATGTGATGTATAAATATTTTCTATCCTGTCAAGGGAATAATTTAGCATGGAACAAAACAGGAAAGCAGACAACATTTTAGAATAATGATACCAATTTAATTAAGTTTCCTTTTTATACCTAAAAAACCCCCCCAACCTATTTTAAAAATTAAACTAAATAAAATTAAACCTTTTAAATACTTTAATCACATTTCAGTAGCTTGTGCTTTTTCCTGCTGCAAATATAAAATTCAGCCTCACACAGAAAAAAAGGTGTACTATTATTAAGGTTTCCAGTAAGGTTAATATATCTGCCAAACAAAAGCACGTAAAAGTAAAAGGGTTTGCATTTTCAGATCCACGATTGAAGGACTTTCAGTTAGTATTTTTGTCAACTCTCAATTCAGACTGCAATTTTCTATTTCACAATGCTTTTCCCCTTCTATGGCTATTCTTCCTGTGCCATTCATTAAGGATCTGAACAGAATTTAACCTCATTTAATGCTGAAAAAATTCTGCTTCTCTAAGCTTTTTCAGAGAGAATGATGATGTTTGCCTTAAAATTAAGCTTCAAAAATCAGAGCTTATTTTTTTTTCTATTGCACACTTTTTTATCCTGATTTCATTTGTTTTCTGGGATATTTTTAATTTTAGGGTATTTTTCTTCCCTTTCTTTTATTTATAAAGCTATTTTTAAGCCCATAGGATTACTCAGTTATAACGTAATGACATGTAAGGATTAAATACAGCCTTTTGATTTTTCTTCATTTCACGTTTTCCTCTGAACACTAACAGAATAATGTTGCATACTATCTTGTATATCTTTTTTTCTCCTTATTGCGAAACAGTACAATACAGTACCATTTACCTAAATTCCTAATTTTTAGGTTACTGAACTCTGTAATCCAAGTATGTTTTCATGGCTCCTGATACAGGGCTTCTTAATTGTTACTATCATCTTCACCATATCTTTCCAAACATCTACATTATACATATAATTGTCCTATCATGATCAAAAGACTTTCAAAACAAGATCAAAATGCTTTTTTTTACTTCATAGATGAGCCAGTGTTTGCTTAATGATTAGACACTCCAAAATCTTACACGGTGTTTTATGGCCCACCCCAGCCTCTCATCACTCACACTGCTTGGGCACAGGTGGGGAATGCCAAAATGTTTTCACCAGGGTTAGGTGAAAAGCAACTTTGATGCAACAGTTTTCTTGTGGGGTATTTATCTCTGTTTTTCTTGAGGGGTTGACTGGAGATAGAATCAGTACTTCAGGCTATCATTGGTTTGTAGCACACCAGTTTTTATGCTGTAATCTCTTCTGGTTTGGCAAGCAAACACAACAGTTTATTAAGGGCATGACCTAGAGCATGCTGATCTAAGTGAAGAATTCATATTGACTTCAATGATCTTTGGGCTGCTGCCTAAGTAAACTCAAAGACACAAGCCCTATTTAGTTAAAAATAGCAATGCTCTTGAGACTTTCTAATGCTTTTAGGGGTGAGAACCATTCAAATCAAAAGATAAATGTTCAGCTCAATGTTAAAGACCCTGTGGACAGCTGCCATTAGTAACTATACATGCTCTTCAACAAACTTTTAATTTGCACAACCTGCATAGCTTAGACACTTCACTGCATGACTTGCTTGCAAAACCAATGGGAAATCAGATTTGCCACAGATTTAAATAACAGCATCAAGAGCTTGCACAATTCCACTCAATTGCTTACAAAGTGTCTTTTTGGCAATGGTATGCCTTGCAAAGATTGTCAAGTCCATCTAATCACTTTATATTAGAAAGTTGTTGCAGACAAGAAAAAAAAAGAACAATTCAAATTAAATTACACTAAAATTAAGAGGAACAAGGAGTTCATTCATCTCTGATAAGTTAAAAGCAGATAGAAAATCTTATTAAGGGATGTGTTTGGAAAGTTCCAGTCTTAAAAAAAAGCCCAGAACTTTTTCATATTTGCTTTCCACTTAAGTAAGTGCTTTTCTACATAAAGAAAACCTTATCTGTCATACCAGAGATGCCTGCATCTTACAAACATTAGCATAATTTCTCCACTTCTCAAACTCTTTCACTATGAAATCTTTTCAAATTAAATAAAAATCTATCCAAAAATCAAGCAGAAACTCACACAAATTTTCTGGTGAATCAAATATAGAAATAGATTAACACCTACATCCCTAGTAATAGCAACTTATTTATTGGCGCTATATGCCAATTAAAATCAAGTAGTGTTATTAGCTCATCTACATTTTTATTTGTTATTTTTAGTTCATATCACTTACTCATACTCTATGCCTAAATCCTCTTTAAAGTGAAAAGGCAAATTTTTAATGTTAGGGAGATCAGATAAAAATATTTTATTAAATAGTAGTTTAGGAGAATAAAAAAGATACTCTGTTAAAGCTGAGAATATTCTGCAGATGTTTTTATTTTGGTTACATCCTGACATAATGAGTCTAAGAGAGAGATACTCAGGCAGTGTCTACAAATGCAGCAGCTCCCAAAGCAGGGTTTTCCAATGAATTAGCCTTATAAGAGAGGCTGGTACCAAAACAGGACCCACCAAGGCATGAGTGTGGAATCAGACTACCCAAAAAAGCAGGGAGATGGTAATCTGGCAGAATAACTTAAATGCAGCATATATCTTTTAAACCCAACAAAGTAGTGGGACTAGAATGAAAATCTAGACTAACTACACACATGGAGAATTCGTTCATGGCAAATTCTTGGTCCAATTTCACATTGCTGTTTTCTTCAGCACCTTCTTGCAACAGCTCTCAGGCCATTTTATACAGTGGATACTGGGATCAAATTCACCCTCGTGCAGCCAGTTGTCCTCCAGTTTAACCCTTATGAAATCCTTACAGCAGAAAGAGTGCTTATGGGGTGTACAGTTTGTGAGACCAATTTGTTGTTAGAAGTTGATACAGGACAAGGTAGCTTAGAATGTGCAAGCAACTTTCTCCTCAAAAGTCTGCCCCTGAAAGAAAAGGCAAACTAATAATTGAGAGGCTTGCGTGTTTCAAAATTAGATCAGGCTTACCACTAAAGAGAATTATTAATTCAAACAGACCATTGTCAAAACAGTCAAAAGACCATGCATAAACCAAAATTGCCATCAGAATAAATCCTGCAACTGCCGTGAAAAAAGCAAATAAATGTATTTTATGCCACTATTTGCTATCCATAAAGAAATCCCTACATTAAGAAAGGGAAGCTAAAAAAGCAGGGGGGTTGGGGGGGAGGGAGGGGGGTATTTCTCTGAGATTAACTCTGTGTCAGCTCTGGGGCCTTGAAAGACTGCCAGCTGTCTGGGCGTACATATTTTACCACTGAAGTATGCTTTTGTTTCAGAACGATTGAGACCCCCAAAATGATGTAATCCCCAGTGGAAGACTGACAAGCTTTGAGATATTCCAAAACACAGATGACGGATGAAATAGCAAGTAATCAGTGTAACTATATTGAATATTATCTTGCGAGAATCCAACAACACAAACCTAATGCACCAGATAACAGCATTGCTTTGAGCAAACCTGGAGTAGAACATCACAAAGATTTCTGCAAAGAAGAAATCATTCAAGAAGGACAATTATCTACATGGGTGGAGGGAAGAGAGACAGAGGGGAACATATGCCTTTCATAATTAGGAGCCTGATTATACTGTAGCCGAAAGGGATTTTTTACATTTTAAATTTGATTACATTTCAGAATGAAGCACACTAATTGGTATTTCTGTAGTCTGTTTGAAGAGAACTTCATCTTCTTAGGGAGGGGGAAAAATAACAAAAACCAATGACCTTCATACCATCTATGCTTAATATCTAGTTATTTGCCTGAAGTATTCGTGGTTTCCCTTCAATTGCTAAAGCTATCTCTGGGAATAAGTGCTTTATGACTCACTGCAGTTTATCTCCAGAAAACCAGGGAAGAGATACTAGCAAAATATACTAGAATCAAACAGATACTAAATCCAACAATCACAGCTGCTACAAGGCAAAACAAATCAAACCAGTCCATCCACCACTATAAATAAGAGACTGGAGGAAATTATTTGCATAGGCAACACCCAAGATGGCACCTTAAATTCTGGGCCATCAAGAGAGTTAATTAAGGAAGGTACATGTGCATTGAAAAATGCAGAAAGCCCCACTCACTACAAAATCAAAGGCATGATGCACTTCCAGTTCCTGTCTATCTGCCAGAAACACTGTGTTGAGGGAGAAGATGGTAAATTGGCATGACAAAAAAGAGCAAAAGTAACAAAGAATGTCTCATAAAACTTGTAAATGAGTATATATTACCATGTATATATATTCTTCTTTCTCAAATACATGCCAGACAAATGTGTATTTCCTGTCTAAGCAAAAGAACTGAGAAAGAACCATTATAAACATAACTTAGGGGCTATGAACTCAAAGTAGAATATTCAGACCTTTGGACAAGGACTGGTGTTGGACAAGTGTTGGTGAAAGGAGATGCACTTCCAATATAAGAGTATTTCTGAAGAAAAAGGATTTTACAGAATGTAAAGGAAAGAAAAAGGCACAATTTAATAATTATGAACTGAAACAAAGCAACACTCAAACTTTACAACCTGACCTTTGTTGATGAAAGCCCCCAGGAACAGACTGGGCACTCAATATCACCAACCTGCTGTGGCCCCTGGCAGACACACCAGATAAACCAGGCAGGGATCCCTGCTCTCTAAGTACAAAACCAGCTTAGTGAAGAATGATTCCCACAGCTCTGCCTTGGAAATGGAGGGACAGGTACTTCCTAAAGCTGGTTGAAACAAAATGAGTCATACCCTCAAAAAGCTCTTCCTGCATGCTGTGAAAAGGTAGGCAGACAGACAGATAGGCAGACAAAGTTCCTGTTTTAAATCTATCTTGAAGTAGGGTGACCAAAGAACAAGAACAAACCCAACATTCTTCACTTTCATCCCTGATCAATACAACTAAGTGTTTTGGGGCCCCAATGTAGGACAGAGCTATAAAAAAATTAAGCATGTCCTTGTTTTATTTTATTTTAATTTATTTTTCCTTTTTAAAAATTAATTTCATAACCAGTTGTAGATGGAACTGTCCTAAGTAGCTTATTCTGCAGAACAGGAGCGGGATAGTAAGAACACAGCATTTTCATCTGCGGATAGCAACTGGTCACTGAAGTCTCCTTGCAATAAATGCCTGACCTGAAATTAGGAATAACAAAGAGTAAGAAGATATTCCACCCACATGAATGCAGCAAAGGTACAAGATAGCCTGCAGGTGGGAATCTGGGGAAATCAATAGCAAACTTTAGGAGAAGGTAAACAAAAAAGCAAGTGTAGCAAGGAGCTAAGTTGCTAAGGGCTGGATATATGTGGGTGGAGAGATGGAGGCGGCTGGAAATGGGACAGATGTAAAAACAGATGGACAGGAGGAATATGAGTTGGATGGTGGAGGAAAAGAGTTATGGCATAGACACAGAAGAAGCTAAAAGAATATAGGCAGAAAATCTCAAATTGAATTAATTCTTTGTAAATATCAGGACTGTTGCTGTCAAATACCTGCAAAGCCTACGTTTACATGCTGGTAAACTTTTGGTCCTAATGGAAGACAAGGAAAACAATCTGCTATTGCATTGATCACTTCACTAGTAGAAACAGCAGACAGCTATGATGTGCAGACAAATTATTTGGACTTGCCAGTAAAATAAGTATCATTCTCTACAGCTGAAAAGTTGTTTCACTTTGAAGTATTTTGTTTGCTTACTTCAGAAATTATGTTGAAAGCATCAAAGGAATGACAGCGAGTTCGTGAAGGCAAGTGCTCAGAAGTTAACAAATGCCAGAATTACAGTTCCTCAGCATGAACAACATTAAGATGCAGAAGCAATCAATTAGCCCTTACTACTTCTGCCATTTCTTCTTAGTGCACATGATTTTCAGGAATGTGGGCAGAATATGGAGAAGATGACAGAAAGGTGCAAAAGATGAAGAAACTGAAGGATTTGTTTCACTTTCTCTGACTCCCACTTCTTACCTGCTGTTAGGCAAGGCTACTGGAGGCATGGATTTTTCCAAATTTTTGTTAGGTTTTTCTCTTTTGCAGCCTCCAGCCTAATAAAGATAACACAAGATATCTCCTTTAAGATAACACAGAGTGCTTTTGCCATTTCTATATATTTCCAATCTATATATCTCCAGTATATTTCCAATTGCTCAACATTTTAAGAGAAGAAAGTCAGAATTCTCTCTGGGATCCTAGCATATCTCTGGGAAGACTTCTGGTACAGACTTGCTGATATTCAGTTACAGCCTGGGAAAGAAGATGTCATCTAGGAAGTGCAGCTTGGTGAACTGGCAGCAGCACCTCTCTGAGGCTATAAGCAGTCCCCAAAGACTATTGTAAAAAAACTCTAATTCTACCTCTCTCTCTCTGTTATCTTTTAAGGTCTTGGTGGCTACATCAATACACATCTTATACACAGATCTGTAAAACAAGTATGTGCAGGCAGCACCAGAAACAAAAGCCTGAAAGAGATTTGAATCAACAAGGAATATTCACATATTATATCCACACATTCCCCACTTTTACACAAACCCAGGCAAGTCAAATTGCTCATTTGTATTGTTTTTCCCTAGGCAAATTTGTCTAATTGGTTGTGACTGGCTGTTGCCACCTCTCATCAGGCAACTACTTCCACAATGTTTATTTTAATGAGCAAAGTGGGAAAGTAAGAGAGAATAAGACATCTGGTACTCAACTAGCCTTAGTGATGCATTTGGCTTTTTAAAATTGTGTACGGCACAAACATAATTACGATATCTGAGAAAGGGGAGGGGGGAAAGATCCTTAGGCTATGATCTGTGAGCTTTCCTGTCTCGATAGACCACAGTCCCAGTGTCTGCAAAAGAGAGCAGAAGGGTCACAGAAAATGTAACTTGACCTGAACTTTAACCACCAGAGGTGACATTTACTCAACTATAAAATTTAAAACTAAACAAGAACAAATAGGGAGAAAGGACTGTGAGAGTGCCTTCTCCATGTTGATTTAAAAATCAAGACCATTAAAGATCTGCTTCTTAGTTCTTTCTTACTAGAGCTTGAGTACACATGAGATTTGTGAGAAAGTACTGATTTAATAAGGTAGAGTTTTTGAATTTCTGTAATACAGGACAATATTTGGACATTATTGAAAATGCAAATGGTAGTAGCACTACGACATTTCAAAAAGGTATTTAATTTTTATGTGGAAAAAAAAGTTGCATTAGGCAGGGTTGACAGATCAATGAAAATATTTAATTCTTCTTATCCCCCTAAGTCAGAATTGATCCATAGACAACACCAAAATAATTTGATCCAACCACTGAACTTGATCTTAGGACCGTTGAACACACGAGGAGAACTATACGTTTTCACACCAATTCATACAGAAGCAGAACCTAATACTTAAAATACCGTGTATATGTTAAAGTATGTAAGAAAGTAAGTTATCTTGACTAAAATGGGAAGTTGAACAGATGTCCAGAGCCAAAATCCATGAGTTTTCAATATCTTGAGATGAAGACAGAAAAATCAGGGTATGATGACTGAGTGAACTGCATGGGCAAGTGATGTATGTTTAAGCCACAAATCCCTGAGCTATTTATTATTTTAGAAATTCTTTTGAATGTGATTTTTATAGTCCTGGTTCTTCTGTTGAGATGGTAAGATGACCAACACAGCAATGGTGTTGCAAGATAAAAGATTGCTTGGTTATTGTTCATTATTCAAAAATATTTATTTGGTTTAACACTGGTGTGTGTCACAAAACTGTGTAACTCCATTTTATGTGTGGGCTTGACTCCTTCTTGAAATACTGGATTTCAACCTATTGCATTATCATTAAAATATGTGGAGATTGTTAACATGACATAGATTGACTGTCCAAAATTCAAAGAACAGCATTCTGCTCTGATATAATCTCATGGTTTCAAGAGAATTGCCACCACCACTGAGCTGAATAAAATAACCAGAAACAGCAAAAGATAGCAATTATTCCTCCTTGCCTCTGCAGAGGCAATGCTGTCTGTCCTTGTGCCATCAGATCCAGCACACATCATGCATTTAAAACAGATACCAAACTGACAAGAAATAGAATAGAATACTTAGAAATTCTTATAAGAAAGCTCTCAAATGAATCAAGTGCAATTTTGCAAACTACAGCAAATACTTTAACATTTGTGTCTGTATGCAAAAGAAAAACAACCTTAAGACAATCTCACTAGTTTTCTGTTGTATGGGCGATGACTAATAAATTTTTCTTTTTGTTTTGACGATTTTTGGTTTCCCAGGCTGGTTGTGCTCTGCAAAACACTGAGAATTTACTCATAATTTTACATGCTGTCAAAACTTGAAGGTTTGACAAGGAAGAGACTTGTATGAAAAGAAAAACATTATTTAACCATGCCACATACATACAAACGCACCTTTTTAAAAATCACCTAATTCCAAAGAATTTCTGTTTTCATTTTATGCTTGAAGCAAAGATATATTTGATATTAGAAGCATCTTCTATATACTATTGAAATTGCATGCTGAAAAAGAATATACATCATTAATGAAAATTGCAGGGTATCAGTTTCCTGTTGCAGTTGGCTGTCTGCTAAGTTGGCAGTGAGACAGTGGCCTGCAGAGCTGCAGGCGTATGTCTCATGTTAAAAAAAGAAAAAAACGACTTCATGTTATAAACACTTCAATGAAAATTACTATCCAGTTTGGAACCAACTGAGAGCAGGTGTTGAAGACAAAATAAATAGACAACATATGAAAGGTTAAAAAAAAAAAAGTCCCCAATGCCACTGGCCTTCCATTGGGATTGTCTTCTACCACGGATTTTAATGTCATCATGAAATCCAAACAAAATATACCTGCACGTGTAGAAAGCAACCAGATTTTCTCAGGTTTAGGACCATAGCTTTTTAACAGTGATATTTAAAAACTACAAAAAAATATGTCTATGCAAATTTAGATATAAATTAATCCAGAAAACTACTGCAATTTGTCTTTCAAACAATTCACTAGAAACCATGTTTCCCAGATGAAAAATAGGCCAGGAATCTACCCAAGCAGTGACACAAAGCCTGCAGTCAATTGATTTCGCTCAGTCATCTTCCACTTGTGATCTACAGCTTTTGAACAGAAATGGGAAAACCCTTTAGAAAGAGCACAGAAGAAAGGTACTGTGGTCTGGGAGAGCTCAAGAATCCTAAGAAGAGCTGATAAAATTTAGGATATGTGCATCTGCAAAGTCAGCAGCTAAAGCAGAGCAGGTCATTGCTTCAGTGCATACCAGATTTCTCCTTGTTTTTATAGAGATCACAAAAATCCCCATGAATCCTTCTGACTGTTGTGTAAATCAGATAAATCTCTTGGGACATGTGAAGTGACCTTTTTTTGCCCAATGGCTCTGTTACCATGAAGCAAAGGACTGAAGTGTTGCAGCAGTGGCAGCATCTCAGGATTAATTAAGCTGCAGGCACTCCCTAGGCAGCCCCTGTGAGCTGGCCAGAGAGCAGCTTTGCTCGTGTCTTCCCAGTGCTCCTGGCAGGGTGAACGTCAGATCCACCACCATCTGGGACTGCTGGAGCACAAGTGCTTTCCCCTGGATCATGTCCAAAACACACTGAGAAAAAGAGATACCAGGAGGTCATTTTACACACAGTCAGAGAGGGGTATTTTAGGTGTCTATAAAATGAGCTGGGGCAACAGGGAAAAAAGCTTCCTGAACATCCAACTTTCATTTCAGAATTGGGAAGAAAATGATCTGGATTTTCTCTAGCTGCAGTAATAATGCCTGCATGGTGAAACTACTTAGCTCTAACCTACATTTTGTTGCCTAACCCAAAAGGGAAAACTCATCCCAACTGCATCTTATCTGCATGCCAGTCTGGGAGAGCTCTGCAAGACGAGGACCTTCTCCTTGCGACTGAAGGAGACACAGGGAGCATGGAAAAAGAAATACTGCCATAATCTGAGTTTCTTTCCTATCATTTGATTAGAGCCATCCTATGAGAAAGATTTTCTTCTTTGAAATGCACCCCTGGTGAGTCAGCAGCCCTGTAGTTTGCACGGCCACAGCACATCAGCATTTGCAGCTCCTCTCTCTATCACAGGAGATATATACAGATAGCTGTACAAGAACATACTCTGTGACATTTCTGGCATTTGCCTTCACTATGGAGCTTCAGGCCTTGCAGGAAACAGAACAGAGATTACCCAAACAATGCATCTTACAATCATGCACACTGACAGACTAAACTGGTGGAAACAGGTCTTCTTCCCATTTCAAACCAGAGTGCAAAGCTGTCCCACTAATATTGGGCATGAATATGACTCTTTACATATTCAAGGACTAGGACTAGAAGAAGCTAATCAGTATTTCTAAGAGAAGCCTATTTGGACCTTCAAAATGTTTAGCTATTTGATGTGTTAAGGCATTCTCTCCCCCTCTCTAACCCTTGCGAAATTTTAACGTGAACCGTTTAGCTTATTGTGTTGGTTTGGGCTGAGATACAGTTAATTTTCATCATAGTATTTGGTATGAGTCTGGTTTGGATTTGTGCTGAAAATAGGGTTGATAACAGATGGATATTTTACTTACTGATGAGCAGTGTTTATACAGAGTTCAAAGCCTTTTCTGCTCCTCACCTCACCCTAGAAGGAGTCTTGGGGTGCACATGCAGCTGGGAGGGGACACAGCCAGGACAGCTGACCCCAACTGACCCAAGGGATATTTCACACCATATGGTGCCACACTCAGCACATGGAGCTGGGGGAAGAAGGAGGAAGGGAGGGGTAAGACATTTGGAAGGATGGCATTTTTCTTCCCAAGTCACTGTTACAAGTGATGGACCCTGCTTTTCTGGGGATGGCTGCCCACAGGAAGTGGTGAATTAATTCATTGGTTTGCTTTGCTTGTGCACACAGCTTTTGCTTTGCCTATTAAACTGTCTTTATATCAACCCACAAGTTTTCTCCCTTTTACTCTTCTGATTCACCTCCCCATTCCACGAGGGAGGAGTGAGTGAGCAGGGTCTGCACGGGGCTGGCATGGGCTAAACCACAACACTTAGAAACCCTTGTTTTGGTGGGCAGCAGATGCCTATTTACTAAATCTACTGGCATCCATTTCCACACACCTAGAATCATGGATCAGTTTTAAAACCTGAGTCCTCTGCCCTGACATGCAGGAATGCCCCAGCAGGATCCAGCATTGCTTACATATGGCTCTTGGTTTTTGTACAGACAGTGCAAATGCACATCTCCTGAAGTGTGAATGGGCAAAATGGAGGATCTTGAGAAGGCTTGCAGACAGCACAGCTCATTAAGAGTTCTCTAAATATTCAAAACAAAGAACTTTTAATGTCTTGAATTACACAATCTTTGCAAACTCAGAAAGGACAATATTTAATTTTTATTTCTCTGTATTTCCCTAAATGATAGCAAGCAACTACTTGGTTGCAGATTTTAAAATCTTATTTTGGATAAATACAGCCATAGTCCCCAGCATAAATACCACCAGATTAAGTCATCTCTAATTTGTCTACATGTTGCCATTAATGTGTTTCATTTTTTTTTCAAGTCATGACTATTTTTTCCCATCAGTTCTGGTGCAAAACTCACAGATTACTTGGAAATAAGCTAGTATGCAAGGAAGGGGGCAGGCTAGCCTTCCACTGAACTAGTGCAAATTTTATTAACTTTAAAAGCATGGAAACTCCAAAACCATCAGAATTCCCTCTTGGATTTTATGTTTTAAAAAATGGTTTATTTTTCTGTATGAATAAAAAATCTCCACCAGATACCTGACCTATACCTCTACTGTGAAGTTGGGAAAACTCCCTCCTACACAAAACAAGTGGCACATTTAATCTAAAGGGGATACAGTATAACTTCAGCCAATTTCATACCTACCTACCCACTCATAATATAGCCAGGTTTGGGAAATCATTGCTCCAAACCAGCAGCCAAGTGAAGACCACAACAAATAAAAGTGTGTATATCTGTGCTCTTAGAGAACTGGCTGTCCCTGTCGAGGAATGCAAACATTTATTGAAAAACCAGGAGTGATTTTAGGATTAATGATACTTAAGCCACACTGGCATTGGTACATAACTTCATTAATATGAAACATCTCCCCCAAAAAATCAGGTGCTGAGGACAAGCAGAATCAGTCGAGAAGTGCCTAATCCACTATGGCAATGCCTACACTCCACAGAATCACAGAATCACAGAATGATTTGAGTTGGAAGGGACCCTCTGTTTCCAGCCCCTCTGCTACGGGCAAGGAATCCTCCACTGGCCCATTACCTTCACTCTGTTATTTTAAATTTAACCCAAATCTATAAGAAAAGAGGAAGAAATAGCATCCAACCTCTCCCCCCTCAACCAAAGATTTAGATGTATCTCCAGACAAATAAAAGATAGAGTCTTATGATTCCCAGTCCCTAGATTTATACAGAGGTCAAAAAGACAGCTTGTATTTTCTTTATGCAAGACTCTAGACATTAAAAGAACTCTGCATTTCCACTTTGGTCTTTACTTAAAGATTTCTCAGTTTGCTTTTCCCCTCCACATTATGTAACACACGGAATTTAGAAAAAGCAAGAGAAAGGCCCAGAAATCCATTTTGTGATTAAAAATTCCAGCAGTTCCTGGCACAAAAGAATTCCTGTTACACCTGTGCTCAAGAGGATGCAACTGATAAAACCCTACCAGGTGAAAGTTACTGCATATGGGCAGCACAGCCTGCTGCCTGTGCTGGGGCTGGGCTGGGGGTCCTCAGAGCACACCATGGAAAGCAGATCTGCTATACAAAGCTCCCACAGAGACTTGCAGATGAAAAAGAGAGAATGGCACAGCTGAAAAAATAGATTTTTTTTTATTGCTTTGCAGCTCTATTAGCATTATTTTTGCAGACGTTTGCATTTGCACAGAGCTCTACACAGACATTTAGAGAACTAGATGAACAGATAAGATGATAAAATAAATATGCTATTTTGCAGCCGCTTTTTTTTTTCAAACAGCTGCCATAAAGCCCCACCCCTAAAGCTCCCAAACCTAGCATTCTGGGAAAAGCATCATTTTGCATTATGCTCTGATCTATTCTTTTTCCCCTCCAATTTGTAACATTTTGCTGGAATCAGTGATGAAGAACATATGTTTGAGGTAAATTACACCCGGGAGAAATCTTGGAACTGTTACATTCAGTTTTATTACCCAAGACATTAGGATACTCTAGCACTACACTTATTATTTAACAATTCCATCAAACAAGACACTGTTAATGTACTTTTATATTATTATGCATGCAAAAATTAGTATCGTATTTTTTAATGTGTGATTAATGCACTGAATTTTCATTTTTACTCATTTTACTTAACAGTTCCAGGGTATTTTTTAGTGCTTCAATGAAACAAGGTGTTACATAAATGCAGAATGCTATTGTACAAATATTTGGGAAAACATATGTTCAGGCAACAGAAAGGTTGAGTATCCTAACACTCAACAGCCAGGAAATTGGAAGGGCTTGTGCTTCTTACACAATATAAGTTTGTGCAAGTGCTGCATCTTTAATGTATTCTGCAGAGGGCTGTAACCCAGAGTGCCTTAGGGAAACCTAGTGTGGCCAATGGGACAGATAGGCCCTGTCTCTGACAATTGCTTTCTTTCCTCTGCTGCAAATACTAGTCCAGTTTCACTAGGTAACACCAAATAGCACAAATATCCCCAGTGCACCTGTGGGCTGCCTCTTTTGGGGGAGATTTGCACTAGTTCTGTGAGGTAGTCACATAACTAGAGATTTCCTATAGGCATAGACTCACTCAAGCATCAATAAGTTTACATTTAATAAGTATAATAGGAATAAAAGATAACTAATATAAACCTGACTATTACTTTGACTGATAATTTGATTTCAAAAGACAAGTCTTCTAAAGCTTTTAAAAGGTTTTGTATTGTATTTCTCAAGTGACTCTATGGGAACAACAAATAAAACCAAGAGAAATGTGTACTTGTCAGACTGCACAACTTCCATGCTTTGCAGAAAAAAAGAAAGCAAAAGGCTGAGACAGCAGTTCAGAACCACAGCTAAGATATGGCTTTTAATTTCAATTTCAATTGAAATCAACCACAGAGCCTTAGTAGTGTTGGGCCCAAGCTAAAAACATCAGGCACCAGGTGTATCGAGAAGCGGAGCACAAAGCCCCCTCTGTTCAAAGACATGTAATCACTAATACCTCAAAATGTAATTTAATGACTTTCTGCTTCAAGTTCCAAAATGAGTCACAAAGCTGAGAGCACCAGACCACTTCATAATCTACAAACTGAGAGCCAGAGAAAGTTACTTGCTGAGTATCATGAGTCTCACTTACTTTATTAGTATGTTTTCCTCATGTGAGAATAACTGAAGCTATATTGTTCTAGTTCTCTAGAACTCTAGTTCTCAGTCCATGCAGTGAATGCAGCTATGGGTCATAGAGAATACACTATATAATCATGAAATTGAGGACTGTGCTACAATGCACACAGGAGTCAAATGACTGTTACATGAGAAAACTATTTACTGGCATTTCTCAACCTTGAAGTGCTTGGATTTGCAGCCTATGTATTATTACTTCTGTGTGCCTTGTTTTACAGGCAACAGTAAATTTTGCTATCTCTTGCTATAACTCAAGCTCTCCAATCATGGCTTGCCAACAGGGTTTGATACTTCAGCATGGAGGTCAGGAATGAACCAGCAGACAGTGTGTCTCAAATTCATTCAATAACTGGCACGTTTTCTCTTCCGATATATCCCATTTAACATTCTTCCTATTACTTACCTTGATGGACAGGTGAAAATAAAAGATGATGAGCATTTTACTTTGTTCATGTTCTGATCATGAATGAATAATTCTAAGCATTACTGAAATTTATTTTAGTCTAATTAAGTTTTGTGGCCCTTTAAGAACAAAAAAAAAGGTTTTCTTGTTCCTGACTTAAAAGTAAAATGAGAGCAGAATGCTGTAGGTCTGGAACATGATCTGTCCAGACTTGTGGCTGTTTCTAACTTGCAGAGCTGTGTTGACTCTGTGAAAATATGTCAACCTGCATCTGCTAAAAGGAATAGTCAGTCTGTAGTTCATAGATGTTCTGCTGTAGCAGAATATGTCTTGGCACTATATCTACAACTGTACAAAAAGGAGAAACGGTCACTGCTCTCTATTCCCTGACTTTCAGCCATGCTACAAAGAGACTCTGGCTGTGCCTGTGTGTTTGAAGGAAAGCTTGTGGATGGATGGTCCCACAATTCTGACTTGCTTTGCTCTCAAGTAGCAAGCAAGCTACATAAGGGTCAGAGGGCAGCAGGCTGTAGAACACAGGCCTGGCAAAACAGAGATCAAGGTAGGTCTAAGGCTGGTCAAGTTTTAAGTCTTCCCAATTAAACTGTACTGCAAATACAGCAAATTGCAAATTCAGCAAATTCCACTAGCACTGACAAAGCAAATGGTCAGATAAATAAAGGCTTGAAAACTACCTATGGAGTATTCCTAGAAATTTCATGTGATACTTTGCTGCCAACATGATATTTATTTCTGGTTATGACAATACACGCTATTTTCCTTTGACCTCTCCCATAAATGACTCAAAATAAACAAGATGTAAGACAAAAAAATGTGAAAGAACCAAAAAAGTATCAAACAATAAGTATACAAAAAGTATGCAGTACTATCACCTACTTGTGCAGATTGCACAGACATGGTTGTGTGAAAACAGATACAGAAATCTAAGGATGCAAAGCCTCTGGCTTTGTGTTATGCAATTAATTTCATCACATAATAACGATCGGCTTGGTCTAAAACTACCTGTACTGTATTTCTCCTCAGCAGTCTCTCTGGTACTTGGCTGAAGTTTTAAAGACTTAAAATCTTCACATACTCACATTAATCAGAATGAAGAGAAACTGACAAAACTGTGATTTAAAACTGATCATTGGAGAAAGAGAAAAATTCGAAAACAGAAATTCAGAAATTACTGCATCCCATCCACTAGAAGATGCCACTGAAGTTGTGTGGGAAACACCATTTGATGGACAAGATGTACAGTACATATTGAAAAACAGGAAGGCAAAAGTCGACAAGAGCCTGGGATACTGTGGGCACTGTGGCCAGGAGTATTAAAATAACACCACAGTGCAAATATGACAGAGTGACCCCATTCCTAAACTAAGTCTCTTAGCTATTACAGTATTTTACACTCAAAGCAACAGCAGACCAGTGAGACCACACCTGTATTTTTAATTTGAAGTGTCCACAGGGAATAGTACCAGAATAACCAACAGCTCTATTATTCCACTTCCCTTGAGACTCCCCACTTAGGCCCATTCTTGGCAAACGCTTTCAATTATAAACTCCTCTCAATATCTTGATTTATGAACATATGCTCTCCACCTCAAAGATGACCTGGTCAATGACCTACTCAGTATTACAAAATACTGAGAAAACTGATAGCAGAAAGTGAGATCCCCTCTCCCCTATGCTAGGCCACTCTGGAGCCACAGCTCACTTAAAATTAAGTTTTTAACAATTTTTTTTTTCTAAAATGTGATAACAGCAACAAGAGGTTAGGGCTTTCCTATTCTATGAGTGCTCATCTAAAAAAGGCTTAGCACGCTATTTTTAAAGGCTAATGTTCGTGTTGTTTCAGCAAAAAGCTCAATGTTGGTTTTAGACACATTTCTTCTTTTATGCCAGACAAGCCAGCTCCTCGTATTCACAAAGCAACTGTGGTTCACTGAACACGTTTCCAGGATTAATTCTGACTTCCCAGGGTCAACTTTACACCAATCAATGAAAGAAATTGTGGAAAAGATTACCTTATGAAAACACACAAACTTAGCCAACCTTTAAGAAAAAGAACAACTTGTAGAGCTTTCATCAGACTCAGCACTCTTCAAGGACAGCCTGTCAGCATTTGGCATATATGAACATAGGAGATGGAACAAATCTACAGGAAATCCTTGTGCTTACTCATGTACTCTCAGCACCACAGACAAGTCAAACCATTTTTATACACTTCTCCCAGTTCACATGTTCCCAGACATCCAATTTCTCACCACACAAGCAGAATCTTACCTGTAATTTTCTGCAGCAAAGGAGATGGCTCTGGTTCATCACAAATTGCCTTGACAAGGGCCTTTTTCACCTCTTCTTCAGCTGTGTCCAGCTCTTTTCCACATTTGATTTCTCCAACCACAGAATATATGTATACCAGCAAAACAAGGAAGTCCTCACAGGCATAATCATCTTTTGTCCTTTTGTTGTAAGACTTGATCATTGGCAATAACTGGTTCAAAACACTGGGCATTTCTGACTCACCAATAGTCTGAAAAACAGAAGGAAGATTGTGTCAGATTACCTCTATAGTGCTTCTAAGTTAGGACCAGACATGCTCCTGTGGCACATCATTCAATATTCACATGCTTAGTAGTCAGTAGATGGTGATGTGATTTATTTGCTGCTCAGACAGTGAATTTATTAGTTGTCGACATTTTTTTTCTTAGGGATTCATGATAGCAGCATTTTAGCACCAGAAAAGATTACATTAGATCTTCTCCAAGTACCAGTATGATGAGAGGATAAGAGCATCCATCCCTTGGTATGGGTAAAAATGGTACAAAGCACAAGGTCAAACACTTCGTCTAAATTTTAGGCTTCATCCTTGGGTTGGATTTTGTACATGAGCAGTGGGTTCAAAGCCCGGCTTCCATTGACTTGCTTACATCCACATCATGCAACACCAGGGCTGACATTTAGATCCATTGTGCAAGTCTCTGACACTCACAGACAGTGACTAATTGTACCATCAAACTGCCACCCTCACTGCTGACAAACACCTGTGGATGAAATTTCTACATGCTAATTTTCCGCTTTGGCGTAGCTGGGAACTCAGCAGCAGGATCAGGTGACAGGTGGGAACACTGCAAGGCAAACAGGAGGAACATTCTGCTCTTCTATGGGGAGGGAGGTGTGTGAGGAAAGAACAGACTTTCTTTCCTGGTGGTAGTGATTGCTCAGATCCATCCAGGAGGTCTCCTGCAATACCAGTACCCTGCCCCTTGTCCTATGATCACCTAAAAGATCCCCCTGTGAAAACCTGTGGGTCAATTCATAGTGTACAGTGAAATATCAAACCTCTTGTAATCCAAGGAATCAAGTCTACAAACATTTATTCTTGGTTGTTACTACACTAACTTCACACAGACCAATCATGGTAAATAGGCACCACAGCCAATAATATACCCTTTAAATTGACGCACAATAAGTAAATAAAATACAAATCAAACATATTAGGAAGAGACACAAGTTTATACAACAGCAAAACCGTGCAATAGCTTTAGGAACACAGAAACTGAAAGCTTTATCTCCTGGTATACTCCATACAAGGGGTCTGGTTGTATTTTTAGTTGTTGTCAGTCTCAGAAATGCTAGCAAGCATCTCATAAACTGTCATTTTTATACCTACACTGATCCACTGCAGATTTCAATAATTAAGAAAGTATTAATTACTTAAGCTCCAAGAAACTTTTTTCCAGGCTGTGCTATAAGAAACTACACTCTGTGGACTTTTGTACCCTACCCCGCTCTTGACATACAAGTTTTGCCATGGACCCATTTTTCCTGGGACTTCATTGTGGTCAGATGTTATGTTTTCCATTCTCATCTGGATGCCAGTATAATAAATAATAGAACTTTCAGATACTAAGATGGAAAAAGACAAAGCCTCAAGGAATTCAGGCATATGCATCTATCATAAGGAAGCCATCTGCAATGAACAAAAGCCTAATCAGCCCTAAAAATCTAAGAAATCAAGATAAACCTACATGTGCAATTATTCTGGAATTGATTATGAACTTCAGTCTATATTGACCTGAATTCATTTTTATGAAGAGGCAAGACCTATGTCAGGTATTATTGAACATCATCTACTATCTACTGGAGCATCATCTATTTCCCTCCTTCCCTCCCAATACACAAACTCTAGTTCATGCCACCTCTAAACATGCCACAGCATGCTGCTACACCACTGAAGATGAGTTCTTGAAAGAGCTGTATTTTGCATGCATGGGTTATCCACAAGCACAGAGCACTGAGGATGCACAGGGTTGTATAAAACAGCAGAGTGAACAGCTCCTGCTCAAGGATCATAGCTCCTTCAAGTACACATGTCCAGCATCTTTGGCAAACTTCCAAACATATATGATTAAAAAAAAAAAAGTCTAAACTTTCAGGGTGATTTACTGTAGGACAGGCTAAAACTCAACAACTTCAAGTAACAATTGCCACCTCTTATCTTCAAAGTAAAAATGAAAGAGGAAAAAAAAATTAAAGAGCTGTAATAAACTATTAACTTCAGAACGCATGTAGGGTCCTTCTGGGGTATGAACTCCTCTGGAATGTTTCGCCCCTTATCTCTTGGGAAATGGCACCACAGAGGACATCAAATGGAACTTCCAAGTTTCAGAGGATATTTTGTCCAAACAGGCCAGTTGGACTGGACCGTGCATGAAAAAAAAAGAGACTCACAACCTCACTGCAGAGCATGGCTCCACAGGGAGCTGGGAAATTTGCCTCAAACAAAATCCACTGGCAGATTGTCATTATCTGGCCACCTCCAGTGATTTAGGGGCTCCCTCCACCACCTAACAATCAATCAATTATCCTGATTGAACAGCCCTAGAACACAAGTTTTAAAAATGTAACTACCCATGACCCAAGTTTCCTGCTGGTTATGCTGGCCTCAAGTTAGCCCCATTTGTCTATCATCAAGGGAGCCAATAAAAATAATGAAAACAGGTCAATTCTGAGCTTTCCAAAGACTGTATAAAAACATTAATGCTGCTTAATGTAGAGCCAGCTAAAAGGCCCAAGCTCGAACACTTTCTTCTCAGCTGCATTGTTTGGACATTTTAATGCTTTAATCATATATTCTCCAGAATTCAGGGAGAGTTTGTGACATATTCTTGTTGTTTTCTGTCTCTTTCCTCCACCCTTTTTAGTTATTTATTTTTAGAACTTAAGTGGTTAATTTGATGTCCCTAAGGATAAATAAACTGATGTCAATTTGCTGATTTTTGCAAAAGACTTGAATTTTGGCAGATGGGGAAATAGTGAAGAAAGTACAAATATAATTTTGCGGGGGTTTTAAACACTGAACATGACATTGTGCTTCAAAATCTTATTTTAAATCTTATAGGATCTACAGGAATTAGGAGGAGGTGTAATAACTCAAGAAAAAATGTTTTGCAATTCTGTGAGAGGCACTATTATAAGTATTAAAAAAACCTGTAAGAATTGATAGCCATATGTATCATTAGACTTATTTTGCACAATAGAAAACAGAATTTACTTGAATTAACACATGTCCCTGACAAAACTTAGAAGAGAACTGAGCACTCTGACCTCTGTGCTTTCAGCCCAGTGTCCTCAACTCGTCATTAAAAATATTAAAGCAAAAATCAACTTCAACCAAGTGGAATTTATTTTCTTTAAAATCCAGGAAGAAGGAGGAGATAAATCTTGAGAGACTACTTCACTATGTAAACATTCTAGTGGCTTTCCGTTCAGGAAGCAAAACATGTTTAATTCCTTCAGAGGTCGCATGAGTTAAACAGAACTTCTTGGAATGGGAACCACACAACTTCATACGAGTGAAGAACTTTATTGGGGAAAACCAAAACTAAAAAACAACCCCAAAAACCAGGTAAAACCAGCAGAAGAATCAGTGGAAACTCACAAGCCCTTGGGTAATTTGCTGCCCCATGCTCCTGGACTGGCCTATTTAATTACTAACAGCTCCTTTTTATTGATAACTTCGGTGGGAAAAGAGATGTGGAATAGGCTTTCCAATGTTGCTCTATTTGATTTTTCACGTTTTACCTGACTTTTTGTGGTTTGTGATTTTGCCACACTGCATATTAACTCCCCCACTGTCCAGACAGAGGCAAGAACATTCTAACTGCTAAAAGTCATAATGGCACCAAAGGAGGACCTCATGGGTGTGTGAAACTGGCTCAGATCCTTTGATCGTAATAGATCTCTGCAGCAATAGTCATTTTAGTGAAAACAACAGTCGCTGCCAAGCTAAGGAGGAGTCCTTGCTGCCTGCAGTGCTCAGCTGCCCATAAATCAAATGCTGCAGTTCTGCAGTTTTACACTGCTTGGCTGTCTGAGAATTGGGGTTGATTGCACAGAATTTCCATATGGATGGGAAGATGTCTGTACTCCGTGCAAAACAATTATTTCATGTATTTAGTTTTTATTAAATGACCTACAGGTGACTAGTGATTTGACACAATAAATCAGTTAAGTATGATCTTACCATTCAAATTATGATTTGCCATATGAACCTCTAGAAATCATTATAATTATTGAGAAATCATTATAATTATTGACTTAGGTTTTGATTAAAAAAATGTACCTCTGCTTTGTCTTCTCTTTACATATTTCTAGGGTATGATTCAAGAATAAGCAACCCAGAACACCAAAATAAAAAGTTCTTCAAAGTACCACACTCTCACCATCAGGACTCTCCCCATCAGGAAACACTTCAGTCTGCATATGTCAAATTATAGAGCATACAGTTATTCAGACAGGTGATTTTAGATAATCAAAGTCCACTTTATATTAATATCCATATATTTCCTTTTGTAGGAAGTAAAGTGTTAGTCTCAAACATATGTTTCCAGCTGGGGAGGGGCTGACAAAGCCTCTCCTTGCAGGGAGAATGAGCAACCTTTGGCCTTAGGAGAAAGCAGACGAAGCATTGAGTGAACTCACAGCAGATTGAGAGTGGAGGTGTAAGATGCTGGCAGTAAATGGCTGCCTCCAGTTAAAAAAAAAAAAAGTGTAAGCCATTAAAGATCAGGAGAGACATCAATTGCCTTTTATTGGAGACCAAAACAGCTTTATGACTTGCCCCTGCCAATACCAAGCGACTGCATCTTCCTCTCTTTAATGGCAGCATCTGCCTATTCACTTGATAAACGATACAGAAACCCACCAAGAATACACATATAAAGAAAACAATGGAGAGCTAAACTGCTAGTGGGAGACAGGGAAAACAGTAAAAGAATCTAGGATCTGTCTCCTCTGTCACTACTTTTAATGATTCTTCTGTTTTAATGAAATATCCCTACAGAGCCAAATTGATCTTCTGCCCTCTTTTCTGCATTTAACACCCACTCTGAACATTGCCCAAGGAACTATGTTCTTAAAACTGTAGAGACAATTTTCAGGCTCTCCTTGTAGAGAGACTGAATCTTGAAATTTTACTGTAAATAAATTAAAGGCGTAAGCTTTCCAGAAGCTATTTTTAACCTGGCTCATGCTGTCAAAGACACAGATTCACATTCATCCTATGTCCATGCTCTCCTGGTTAGACTTCATTCTCATCTTCCACTCATCACAGCAGCTTCTTCCTTCTGCATCTGCTAGAGTGTTTCTGTGACTGTACATTAAAACAAATTATTTTAACCATACTGGTTCCCTAATTGGGTTTACTGCTTGGCCACAGTTGTGAAGGACAAAGATTGGACTGCCTCCTTATGCAACAGTGCTGGCTTGAAGCTTAGATGAACTAGAGTTTAAGGTTGCCAAGAGATAAAAGAAAATTACAGCAACAATCACCTGCTCATTGGATGACTTCTTCAATACATTGTCATATGGCCAGATCCTTAATTGGTGCCTATCAGTCAACATGACAAACATCAACATCCCTTTGATATACCTGCTGAATATCCATCCAGGATGTTAGATATTACTACAGAATGCAGTGACAAGTCAAAGGCAAGAAAAAATTACTGACAACATAAAACTTTTTAAAAGCACAGCATTTCTAAGCTCTTCTGGTAAGAGATAATTTTTTAACATGTCTTGCATAATTAAAAAACACAGCACTGACACTTAACAGCTAATATGTGATAACAACACAAATATTTAAAACAAGCTCTTCAAGCCCTATCATTTCTAAAACCAAAACAAAAGCAAAGCCCAGGACAGTTCTTTCTGCCAATAACTCCCTAGCCTATGATCATGACCTAAGCTATTGGATTCCATCTGGATTCCACAGCTAAAGTAGTATATGCCATTATTTTTCTTTAACTAATATCCTTAGGACATAAAAGAAACTATATTTTGAACAACATAATTAACATTTCTTAACACATTTCTCCGTCTTCACTGAGCACCACAGTTGCTTGACAATTTCCTGGTTTTAATAATCTTACAACTTCTTCAGTTATTTTTGTTTCTTCTGCTGTAACAAGCAGATTCTGTCATTATGTCAGTACTTCAATACTTACACATTTTGAGAAAATTCAAATGCCCACTGATATCTCTTCTTTCACAGCACCAAAATCACCTAATCATAGTGAGTTATGCTGTTGGGCAATGTATCATTCATATGGTCCAGTTTTTCCCTCTCTCTTTGGAGATCATCTACATGTAAAGCTGTGTTAAGATATTTTAATGGGGGCTCAGGAGCAACAGTGTACTGAGAAAAGGATATTTAATAAGTCTGAATTTTATCAGATGAAGCTCTTCAAGGATAAGGAGAATTATATGTAAATCACCTCATATCTGACATAAGAGACTTATCAGCAGGTTAAAAAGGGAATAATTCCAACCTACTCAGTCAAAGCTTTTAGCTGTGGTAGCCTCTATAGACACGCTTGGTAAAAACATGAATCAGCAGAGCAAAAACAGCATCAGAAGAATGAAAAAGGAATACAGGCAGAGTTGAGATAAAAACTGTATCAGAAAAAGATCTTGCTGCTGTGCATGCCAGGATTTTTTGTGTGTGGCTTTTGAGACTGTTTGTTTCTATAAGTCTTGGAATATTGAGAAAATTGCCAGAAGATGGTAGGGGTTCAAAACTGAGAAAAGGGGACAGGGATAAAATACTACCCTATGAGGTTAAAACTTATATCAACTTTGAGGGAAACAACGGGAAAGCATTTAATCACTACAAAGCAAGGAATAAGAATCCAGAGGATTAGAAAACAAATAAATGGAGTATAAATCAAGGAAAATGTAGTATAACCGATTTGGTCATTCAATAGTACAGATCATGTCTGCAAAAGGAGGAGATTCTGTTGCAGGAGATAATTACTGAAAAATATTTGGGAAATGCTCAGGACAAAGAAAAGAATTGAATTCCTGCTTAGATGACTAGCTATAAGAATTCAGGTTAGAAAAATAGATGACCCAGTAGAGAGAAAAAGGTTAAAAAAATCATGAGTGGACTAGAGAAGGCAGGTCACTATGATTGCTCACTCTGTCTCACCACAACAACAAAGAGGCAATACACAAAGCTGGTACGGAGCCAGTTTAAAGAGCATATTAAATAGAGGTACTTCCTCATGCAATTTGCTCAGATGTGGAACTTCTTGCCAAATATAACGTTGTTGTGCTGCTAAATTCTTACTTGGGCTCACAAAGATGATGGGAAATCACACAGGGGAAAGAATTCCATCAAATATTAGTAAATACTCAGAAACCACAACTGTTACAGAACTCATAATGGTTGGAACCGGGAGAATATCATATAACCTTGTCCTCTTCTCTTAATCTTCTGTAGGCAGCTGCTTTTGAGCAGAAGTGAACTTCTTTTCGTTAAACAATCTAGCTCAGCTGCATTTTTCATCCAATCCATAATAAACATCCTAACATCAAGGCCATGGCAAAAGGACCAATGTAACTATAAAATATAGTATCCATGGGACAGAAGTAGGAAAGCAGGTTCACTACAGTATGTGGCACTGTCAGGATTAATTCCTATGTATTGTGCCGAGCCATATTTCTAAGAGGATGTGAAAACTAGAGATAACATTAAAAGGAGTTACAAAATAATTGAAAGGGTAAATTTCTTCATAATGGGAGACAGTTCCTTATCAAAAGGAGGAATAACAGTTTATGTATGCCTGTGAGACAGCTCTTGAATCTAGTCAAGAAAGGCATATGAGGAACAAGGGAAGTTGAAACTATGATTTTTCCAGTTCTCAAGTTGGTGAGGATGGTCTCAGTGATGTGCACATTTCACAAAGACCTTTGGGGGTGGAAGGGCAGAAAACAAGCAGAAAGCACAGACTCAGTGGTCTCTATGGAATAGAATTCCATAGAAATTCTCTGTGGAATAGAATACTGTGCATTAAATACACATAGTGAATAAAACTATAAACTGTTTAGCATGGTTCTTGATTGCAATGAAAGGAATTGTGAACTCTGAGGGGAAAATACTTCAGAAATAGTAGAAAGAATGAAGGCAATACATGCTATGAAGGCTGTAAGTAGTGAGTCATAAAAGGAGACTGACAGTCAAAGCAAGCCCATCTTGTGCTTTTCCTTCACATTCTTGCCTTTTCTATCATCTCTTTTCCTCAAATCTTCATTTTACGCATTGTCCTTCACTCCTATCTTAATCTAACATCAGATGTTCCAGAAACTCCTCAGGGCTGCAGGAAAACCTCCAGACTTCTGGTAATTGGTCACACCATGGTAGACACTGGTACCAGAAATGAAAAATTTCTGGTACTTTGGGCTGGGGGCAAGGGGAAAATAGCAAAAACAGGCACATCAAGTGAGAAATGAAAGGAGTTTGGAGCCTGTATGACTGTTTGGGTCCATTCGAAAGACAATCGTTTTTTAGGTGCTATTGGCTTTTTGTGTTTAAGTGTGTTATCTTACCACCAGACTTTTAAAAATAAATCCAGTCAACTTCTGCTTCTACAAGTTTGATATTAACAGACAACCAGGATATCAACCACACATTGCCACAAGCCACAATGATGGTTTTCACCAAAGCATCATTCAAATCATGATTTCAACTAAGGCTGGGACAAACATCCACCTGATATCTATATCTTTTAGTGATCCTTAGAGATCATACTATTACATAAAATACGCTGAATAGGGGTACTATCTTGACCAAAACATACCCCATTTTGCAGTATCCCTGAGATTCAACTTTCTGTTGCCTATTTCAATGGAAATGGATACAGAATCCATTGAATGAGTAAAGCACCATTCACGCTCCCTATCCCTTCTATTTGGTCCTTTATTTTTAAAAAAAGCATCCAAGAAGCTTGGTGAAAACCTACCACTAAGACAAACACACCTACTAAAAACTATTGGAATTTACTAAAGTATTAGTAACTGAAACTCCTACATGTCAAGAAACTTGAAAGACATTTAAAACATCAACTTGCATGAGATGATTGTATGAGACGCCAGACCATGCTATGGGAATTTAAACAGTAGCTAACTGGAAAATGTTTTTCATTATATTTGAAATATTTTACACATTGGTTTGCAGATAGACAAAGACATAACACATAAAACTACATGAACATGGGAGGTTTGCAGAGGGGATCCCACTGCTCTGTCCACAGCCCCAGCTGGAACCACAGGAAGGAGACACAACGGCAACACAAAGACACATGAAGGCAGATTATCAGTCCACTGCAAAGCACCACGGCTGTTAATCAGTACAGCAAATGTTATCACAATAGAGTACTGACATTTCTAGCCCTTTTACAAGGCTCACTGTGCTTCAAGCAGGATTCAGGCTTTCATTGTGATTAAAGGCAGATGTCATATATGTAAGTAAGTTTATAACTCAGGAATGCCTGGTTCATTTTTGCATGTGGAAGGAATCTTTCATTCACAGGACATCTTCATTGGTGGATACTCGCTGTGGCATGATTTGCACAAGGAAGAACATTTTTTCCCCTCTTCAGGTTGGGGAGAATAAAAGAAAGTTAATTATACAACCATATCTCATTCCATCCTATGAAATATATCAGGTTAAAACTTTAATTTTCCTGTCCAGTTTTTTAGTACCACTAAAACCTAATTAGATTACCACCTTCCAGAGAGCAGCAGATGGCAGAACAGTGATACTTCAAAGAAAAGGACTTTTTTTTCCCTATAAATGTGTGAATTGCAGCAACAGTGACTACTCAGTATGTGTCTAATATTAAGCATCAAGTGAAATACAGGCATAGGCAAGATTACAATTATGGTGAAACACTATTGAAATCCTACTCTTTTAATCTTCTCATCCCATCAGAAATGCTTTCCTGCATTTAACAAGTTAACTGAAGTTAACAGTTATCTTTTCAAGCATAATTTAACTCAACTGCCTACAAGCTGTTTCTTCAGCTCCCTGACTGGGCAGGAATCTCCTGTGCTGGTATTCACCTGCAGTGATAACCAGACAGTGCAGCCAGGGCTGGGCATGCCTGTGCGTGGGTATGTAAATTTTTAGGATGCTCGTTATTAGAGAGTACACGCAACACCTGCTTGTCAGTCATGATGTTCTTTGCCTCTTGGCCCACGTGTCCTTCCTTTGGTTGGCATGTGACAAGTCCTCTTCTTTTCTGGCTCCTTTCAGCGTTCCCATCATCCCTGTGTGGAGCCAGGCCAGCTGGGTGGCACTAGCCGTGGTTTTGCTGTTGGCTGCTTGCTCTGGGTGGAAAAGATGTCAGACTGCTTTCCCACCATCAGCTGCAAGGCCATGTGAGGGCATCCGGGCTGCCAGGCATTGCTCCTGCCACACCTCCTCTCCATCCGCTTGCCCAGCATGAGCTACAACTAGAAAAATAATCCCACTTTCTGTCCTTCTGGGATTTCCCTCCCACTCAGCTGAACGCCTGAGTCAGCATAGCTATCCCTCATGATATCCCATTTGTGCAAAGGGAGACGACTGGAGCACAGGACATCTGGTCCCAATATCTAAAAACACTTAAATCATGCATATCATTCCAAACATTTAAGGACTTTAGAAGTTTTCAGTTATTTTCATATATATTTCTTAGTTGCTTCATGCAGAAAGCATTTCTTATGTTCCAAGTTTCACTCTAAAGATGTAGGCAAATGTATATTCCATCTCATTTTAACTAGGAAAAATACACCCTGCTTTAAAGATAAGACCAGATCTGGCTTAAGCTACTTCTATATTAACTACTTTTAAAAAGATTATTTTAGAAGAGTATCAATATGTCCTGAAATACAACACAATTCAGATTCCATTAACAGGCAAAACAAGGTGGTTATATGCAATGTAAAAAAAGCACCGAACCTATCCAACAAACAAAGAAAACCCCCCCGGATTCAGCTGTATATGCTAGAAGGTGAGGTTCCAAGATGTTCTTCAGTTAGTTACCCACTGTGATTTTTGGTAGCAGAGAAAGGAGTCCTGGCCCAGTGGTCAGCACTAGGCTGATGCTCTGGAGACCAACGCACAGTTCCAAGTCCAAAGGTGAGCTTCTTGCTTTCCTATACCTGTAAGCAGTGGTAGCTTCCCATGCCACCAAAAGTTAATTTGAGTGCTCTGATAGCCTGATGCTGAGGCCTGGGTTTGAGAAATAACATTCAGTGTAGCTAAGAATTCCCTTTACATCCCCCACCTACATTGTGAGTCATACATGGTACGCTGAAGCAAACACAACAGAGGCACACTTGAGCCTGCTGTAACTTAGTGAGGATACAGCAGTGTGAGCATCAATAGCCATCAAGCTGTCACAAGATGAAGCTCGCCATCAACTGGCTTCTTGTTTCAAAAGCCTGTATGGGTATGTCTATGTATCTCACAGTCTCTCTTGCACAGCTCTTAAAAGAGAGAAAATATAGCATTTTGATATAGTTTCTTTCCTTCTTATCTGGCTCCCCATACTTCAGGAAGAGAGTGCTTCCAACCTTCACCATTACAGCATACACATACCACTATTACAGCAGAAAAATCCAAATTTTTTTCTTAAAGAACTACTAGAAAATTTCTAAATCACTCCACAGCACAGAAAGCTTCCACTTTTCTAACAAGCCATCTGTCAGTATGCTCTCAGGACATGATAATCAGACTTCTGGGTCATAAGTGAAATTCCGTATGGAGACATCATTGCAGCAAAAAACGGAGGTGTGAGACACCCTAGTTTGATGAGAGAATCCAGATGACCTTAGTCATATATTATAAAGCATAAAATGCTTTAAATAATTTATCTGAGTCTTGGATCATATTTTGGAAGGCAGACTAGTACTACAAAGCTTTTTAAGACACTGTTTATTAACATAAAAATGAAATATGAAAGGCACTTTCTGTTAAATCCAGGATCTGAACAACTCTTATAATGTACCCTAAATACAGTAAAATGGTATTGCAACAGCTAGAAATAACTGTTATTGCTAAATTTTTTTTTTTTACTGCACTAATGTATGTTTACTCCTTCTAAAAATAACCTTTCAAAACAACATCATCACAATTAAGTTACCCAGAAATGTTACAATGTGAGTGGCACTCCAGTCGTCACCTGGGACCCTCACATCCCAGACTATTTCCAGTTTTCCTGGAGCAAACGTTTTGATCTTCCCAGCAGACAGTGCTGCCGCCCCTAGCAAAGATCACATACCCCACAAAATGTCTCTGCTACTGTTTAAGAAAAGCAGCATAGGAAGGGGGTGGGTAGAGAGAAATCTAGACACAGTTGTTTCTCTTTAAATTTTCACCTTTTTTTCCTTTTTTATAACCACTACAAAAAAACCTAAACTAGTCTCAGGACAATCTTTTCTCCTGCCTCCAAATAATGTCCCTCTGCCACCTCAGTCATCGCCACTTCTGTCAGACCCTAGCAAACTACTGGTTGGTGGTCTCACTGTTCTATCCTGAGTCATATTTTAATTAGTAGGAGCATTGAGAAAAGATCAGTGTACAGATATTGGCGAATCTTCAAACAAAAGTACACGCTGTCCATTTTATTCACAATGAAAAAGCTCTTAAAGAGATTTCGATAAAGATTTGCCTCCTGCTTGCAGCCCACGTTTGTAATGTTTATATAAGCGAGGGATATAAATCTTTTTCAAATGAACCCCACGGTTTTTAAACCAGCCTCGTTATAAACTGCCTGTTTCCGTTTTGCCTGCCTAAGCAAGCAATGCAGAGCCTGCTTGGGATAGACTGGAACTAATTTAATGTGCTCCAGGTTTAATCCCCATCCTCCCGGCTTTTACTGGCAGATTTTACACAGAGGACTACTGCTGACTTTAACAATGATTCATGTGATAAGTGGGTTTTGATTTGTTTTTCCACATCAGAAAACATGTAAGAGAAATGACACCAAAATAATTTTAATACAACACGGCCGAGACGGAGCCTAGTTAAAAGAAATAAGAATAATTAAACTTGTAACACAAGAACTGTTTCTCCGTGTTTGAATTCATAGAGGCGAATTTCTAACTCGCTGTATGCAGAAGAGCAAAAGAGAAGTGCACGGACCTCTCCGCTGCTGCGGAAAGAGGCTGGGGTGCAGCGCTGCAGCCCAACACACTGGAGCGCGGATGGAGATCTGTGATGAGGAAGGCGAAGCAGCGGGACTGATGCCACGGTGGGACAGAATCCACGGCGGGACAGACTCCCGGCGGGACAGACTCCCGGCGGCACCGGGCGCTCCCGAGCGCCCCGGCCCCAGCGCCCTGCAGGTGGCGCTGTTGGAGCGCCGCGGGAACGGAGCCGCCGCCTGGAAAACTGATCCGGGCTGAACTCGGCCCTCGGCAGCAGTTACCCAATATCAGCAAAATCCTAATCCTGCTGCGTCGTTTCTGCTGCGGACATGCTGCTTTCCTCTCTCTCTCTCTCTTTTTCTTTTTTCTTCTTATTTTTTTTTTAATTTTTTTATTTTGTTTTAAATTCTCAGGAGCAAAACGTTCATTAACAAGGCACACTGAAAAAAGGGAGAGCAATTACAGCAGATGTAATAACTGTTTATTTTTGGAAAAGGTAACTGAATGACTGGTGCTGAGACCACTAGATGCTATTTTGCAATCATCTTCTCGTGTATTGAATTCCGTGCTCATTTACATAAACCAGATGTTTCCCCAACAAACCAAATTCCTTGAAGAAAAACCAGAAGTTGCTATACTTCGTGTCTAAAATGAAAGATGATGTGAATGTTCCTTTAGCTGCTAAAGGCAAATGTATACGTTAAGTGCAACAGTTTCCTTTTATTTAGCACAACTTTCGTGAGGGCTTAGATGATCCTCGGCAGAAGTGTTAAAAAAGAAAAATGAAGCTACTTAGATTTACCCACTGGCCTCAATAGCTCCCACTTCCCTTGGGAGTGAAATGCCTTTGCCAGATCTTGACCCTCAAGCCAGTCCACAGAGTGGACAAATACTCTGAAACAAGTAATCAGAATTCCTCATTCCTGCAGGAGAGTTGGCTCCTGCAATCTTTCTTTCTGGTACCAGATTCCCAGAGGATCACTGAAGAATAAGAATGATTGTTTTACTAGTTTCATGATAATTTAAAACTTACAACCTTTTAGTACATGTGGGTAAAGTGAAGGACATGAAAAATACATATTTGCTGTTACTGAAAGAAAAAATTACCAGGAAAAAATTCTGAAATCTCTGTTACCCCTAATTCTTACTGCTTTTACCAAAAAAACCAGCTTGATCCTAGATTTTATATTACTACAGGAACAACATTGTTTTACATAGAAACTGAAAGGCTGGAAGATGTCTGAAGGTAATACTTGTTACTCACCTAATCTTCCAGAACATACCCTTATCCTATACCCTTATCCATACTCTTATCTCTATCCATGGTAGACCCTCCATGGATCTACCAACTTTTGGTATGAAGCTATTAAAATACTGGTAAGAAGGGGAAATCCTCAGGCACAGAGCAATAGAAAATTTGCAATAAAAGCAAAACATTCAGCCTGAGAATAACTAGTAGGTAACTGATCAACAATCAAATGGCCAATAATAACCCAAACATCACGAAAAGAGCAAGGGTAAGCTACAAAAGGCAGTATTTGATGCTGTTCTCTACAAAGAGTGCTATGAAATGTAGAATATTTAGTGCCATGGCCACGGAATTCAGAACAGGCTCTGATGCTGCAGGTAGGAATGCAGAAACCACACAGCAAAGGCTAATGGCAAACAATGAGTAAAATGTCTTGATTTGAAAAAATGTTTGGACTCCTGGGATATTCCAAACTCACTCTTTATCCTGAGATTGAGCTATCAATGGGCTTTGCAAGAGCTGACTCAGCTTTCAGATGTAAGAAGGTCTCCTTGGAACCAGCACAACCATCTTTTTTCAGCTCTTCTTTTCAGTGCAGGCTAGCAAACACCAAGCCAACTGCAAAAATACTGAGAATTGCACTTAAAGTACCACTCCACCAGTTCTCAGTCTTGAATTAGGCCACACATTTCACTAGCCAACTATCTCATCAAAATACACCATGAATTTAGAAGACAAGGTTATTAAATCTCTATATCAAATCATTCAAGGAACGTGGTAACTCAAGCAAAGCAAAAATGAAAGAAAATACTCCAGAACAATGCGTTACAATTAACCTTTACTATTGGTCCTTTCAAAAGACACTTTGGCCCTGGAAGGGCCATGTGGCCCTAGTGCATGGCAGTCATGTTTCCCTCTCTTGACGACAGCAGCACTGCCACAAAGCCCACAGTTCTCACATCCAAATGATCCTACACTGACAACTGAGACCTACACCCTACTGACGACTCTTAAATCTTCCACATTCACAAAAGCTACTCTGGGTGTCTCAAAACTTTCTGTACTTATGTTTCCACTTTCTGGCAAGAATGATTACATGAACGTGATCATGTACAAAAGGATAAACATCCATCCACAAACTGAGGCTCCTGCCAACCCAGACAAAAAAACTGACATGTATAACAGGGGGAAAAAAAGTTAAAATACTATTTTGGCTGCATCCCTCCAAGCTGCAATGAGCAGAAAGCCTTCAAAAGACATTCCTCCAAAATCACAAGTTCTCAACTTACAGTTCTCTTCAAATAAAATAACGTGGCATTGTTATATGCTGGCAGAAATTTAACTCAGTCTAGAATAGATTTCCCTCCAAATCTTATTATGCATATAAATAAACAAACAGCCTGACTGATCCACCATTTTAACACAACATAATCAAAGCAATTCTAAGTCAGAATTTATGCCTTTTTTTTTTTTTAATTAATGGGGAAACAGCCAACCTCTCAGCGTATCTTTCGAAAAGATCGCTCACATAGTTTGTTCCCAACACTTACCAGTGTACACACTAATTACCATCAGAGGTTCCCTTTATACATCTGATATCACAGAGGAGGGCTGAACCCAAGCCTATGCTACATAATTAAATTCAACGTTGTCATCTTAGAGCAAAGACCAGATTGGCAGCACAGTGAAGCCAACGTCCTTATCTACACAACTGATAAAGTAAGTATGCAAAAGCTCAGGAGGTTAGGGGGTAGCCTGAGCTCCCATACTACTCAATCTCTGCCAATTTGGCATCAATTAGACCCCTAAGAACAAGACTGATATTCTCAACTTACTTGGTATGTGCCATGAATAGCCAGGATGTAACACTGCCTTTAAACCAATGGTCTAAAACTACATTTCCTTGCCTCATTGCTTATCAAAATCAGTGTCAAATTGATCAGTCACATCTAATGTTTTTCAAATAATTAGTAATGATCATTGCCTGACTGCAGTATTTGTGATACACTGATTTATCTTTTAAATAATGTTGTAGTCTTCCAGCTTCAAAGCTGACTTCACAACGTCAGGACTTCATACTATTGGTGGAATTTTAGTACTATTTCTATCAGGTCTCAAACTTTCCAGAACTTAACTTTTATATTTAAAGCTATCCACTCATGAAGAACAAACAACTCTCTCCAGAGATATGACATAGAGACTTTTTTAAAAAATCATGGTGCAAAACACAAACAGCTGTAAAAATTAGAATATCAAGTCAATTTTCCTGTCACTACATAACTGTTCCCGAGAGTGTGTATTTTGTTCATAATAAACTGTAATGTGTGAAGAACTGAAAAAGAAACTCAATGTATTTTTCTCAGGAAGTTTTTCCCCTACAGATTTTTGTCAGAATGACTCTCCTGGTCTGTATAACATCCTTTGTTTCTCAGTCTTCTATGCCTGCTACATTATTCAGCTGCTAGACTGGTGAATTATGAGGTTATGAATAACACGATGTTCAGTATTTATATGAAGACTACACTTAAGATGTTTTTTTGGAAGAAATACAAAAGCAGCTTGCTTCTCAAGAAAAAAACAAAAAGCACATGCTGAAACAGACATGGAAGGCTGACATTACCAATACTGAGGAGCACTTGGAACTTCTGCAATGGGTGGGGAAAAGTTGGGAAAGGCAGCAACTAGAAATGCTTTGGAAGAAGAAAACATTTTTTAGGGTGAAAGTTAATTTTTTACTGTGCCAATCACAATTTAAGTTAAATTCAAGTTTATTTTTCCTCATTCAGTTTATGATCTCATCTAGTCATCAAGAATGATTGATGATGTTTCAGCATTTGGGCATTTGCCAGTTGCAAGTAAAAGGGAATTATTTATTTTTCTTTAGCACTACACTGCTGCCATTAACTGTATCCCACCCCTTTTGTTTACAGCCTGTCACTGAAGCCACAGCTTTATTTTAATGTGGTATAAGCTCTTGTCTGGGGTTGATAGTGTAAGTGATCAAGCAGACGTCTTGCACGAATAGCAGCATTTTGCACAGAAAACACACAGCCTTTACTTCTGAAATTATCCCTGCCACTGATCCAGACAGGTTTGTCTTCTCCCATTTAAATGTGGATTTCAAAGCCATAAGTGAGCAATCGATGTTGTAATTTTCCTTGCAGTAAAACTACATTTATTTAATCCCTTTAAAAACAAACAAACAAGAAAATTACTTTGACCTTTGCCTTGGCACAAGGATTCTGATTTGAAATGTGTATTACATGTCTAACGCCCTGTAACTGTGTCCAGCTAACTGGGTCAGATTTATGTGCAATTAGGAAAAAAGGAAACCAAAACAATTTCATTTTCATGTTTGTTAATATCAAAACATCTTGTAGCAGCATTAAGTTTTAACTGAAACACACAGAACAATGAAAAAATAAAAAAACTGGAGGAGTGATCTGATAAAAACCGCATTAAATAAATAATAGGGACTTTCTCACTTGCATTTTTTCTGGATTAAACTATTCAAAAATGTATGTTTGAATGTCCCCACTTTGGCTGTTCATAAGCCACAGGGAGGTTTTTTTTTTTTGCATGAACTCTTCAACCTGAGAGTTTTAGCAGAAAAGCTTCTTTACAAGGCTTAATTAAAAGCAGGTTTAAGTCGGGGCCCTCACTCAGTCTGGGTTTTATTTTGGCCTTCGCTCTGTGTCAGAAGTCAAGTCCCAAAAGAGAAATGAAGTTCATTATTGAGTCAGGAGAATATTTTCTTCTTCATTCTGAGCCCAACTAAACATGTTTCAGGTTTGAGTTTGGGTTCAGGTATCTCCAAATGAGATTTCATATAATATGCTGCACCTAAGGGTGAAATATAAGAAGATGCTAATCATGATGTCTAACTTTGCCCTACATAATAAATAATGTGTGAAAAGCACACTGCAATCTTCTTTGCGTGCAACTGGTTAGGTAGAGGGAAATGTATATTCTAAACAGATGGTGTTCACAATGAGTGCACTTCACACCATCAGATGTTCACGATAAATGCAACGTCATTGTCATGAAGCGTGGTAAACAGCCATGCAGTCACACTATAAAATGCACTGAGCAATGTACCAAAGCAGAACAGCACTGGCAGATCTGTCGGAAAACATTCAACATTTTCCAGAATGTCTTAAGTAGTAGTTTCTTGGAGACTTTTGACTACTATGAATACTATGCTAGCGGTTTTTAAAGCATGCTCTCCTCAAATGCAAGATTATATTTTAACACTAATAACTATGAAAAAGTTCATTCCTATCAGTCATTCTAGTGCAAAGAACAAGGACCAATAGTCAACCAGCTAATCACTTCAGTTAACAGGAAATGTATTATGTTATCACTGGTGGTTTTGTAACTGGACAGTAGGCCCAGCCTAGTGCATCCCTTTTGCAACCAATAGCAGAAGCAGATGCATGACTGTGATATTTGTCATAAGCATTTCTAAGAATAAAAACATGGTGATGCTTTTCAAAAGGCCTTTCAATGTTCACCAGATGTGGAGCACATGTGACCCTTGAATGTGAGAGAATAATGTGACAATAAAGTTGAATCAATACAACATGTGCCAGTAATCACACCAAGATGGCATGCAAATGTTTTAAAAACAAAAATATGTAAATTATTTTTAGTTCTTCAGGACAGAAAAACTGGGCACCTGGTCATCCATGAGTTGCTGTTTCCATCCTCATTTGGAAAGCCCATCTGCTTGAAATATGTTTCTCCCTGTGTGAGACAGCATCTAGCTTTTGTATTTTTACGTAAAGAAATTCCATTCCTGTGCCATTACTTACTAAAAACAATTAAGAGTTAAGAGATTTAAAGCTTTTCTTTGCCTCTATGTATTTCATGAAAATAAAACTCCTATGAACAACACACGCAGGAAAAGGATAAGAAAACTAATGTCAGGCAAGAGTGCTTTAGAGATGTCTTAAAACTGTGTCTCCTCTTTTGACTTACAGAAGCACTCCATGCTTATCTTTACTACTCTGAGTCTACCCATCAGATACTACAGAAACAATTCATTTTCTGCTAGTGATCACTTTTGAAGGACATCTTGCTCAGGCTATGGATAAAACACATATGCACACAGCGATAGACTAGGAAACAATTAATTTCACAGAGGCAACAAAACCATTTGCAGATGCTGATGTTTGAAGTTCAAAACGATAGTCTTACATGGGTGAATTCACACAGAGAAAAAAATTCATTCCATGTAGCTCAAAAATTGGATGAAATCAGAACCCAAAGCAAAACACTGAATTCTTGCAAGCTGTTAACAGACTTTCCCTAAAACACATGATGGCTTCCCAATCTATGCATTTGTTGCCAATGCTTGCAGTCAGACCTCTACAAATTAAATGTGGGCACATATATCTTCAGTATATTCAACCTCTTCTCTGCAGTAAACAAGCAGATGAAAATAAATCAGCATGTAGACAAAGCCAAAACTGGCTATGCCAGTGAGTGTCACTCCCTTGAAGCTGCAGCACTGTATGTCCTTGTGCACCTGCTGTCACCTCTGCAGATGTAACGGAAAATGTTGTGAACCATTTCTGTCCTACAGTAAGCAGTTTCTCAAACAGCCTTTTCTTCCATGGGACAGAGAAAAAGCACAAATTTCCAACAACTGTGGCAAAAGCCAAGGTCTCACCAAGACAAGCTTGGAGAAGCAGTAAATAAGGGGACACAGAAGGTGCTAACTGAGTTGTTCTAAACCTCTCCAGAACTACTGTGGAATTCAGAGTACTTGAATGTTGTGTACTGACTCCTTGAGCATTGAGTATTTTTTTGTGGAATTCCAGAAATTAAATAATCTGGTCAGAAAATACCCGGATAGTCTGGGGAAAAACCTACACAGAAGGAGGCAGGATAATCAAATTAAGAGACAGCTAAGAGAGCTTTTATTTTTTTTCCTTTTTTACATATATTTTCAAACATATATTTTGAAATTTGGAACATTTATTTTGAAATTTATTCCTATGTATCATATACTTACAATCAGAAGAATCATGCCCAGCTGAGGCTGTTGTGCAGTAGAGATAATGAACTTTAAGTACTGGTACATGATAGCAAGAACTTAAGCTTTTTAAATATTCTTTGTGATATAAGCAGAGACTTGCAGAGTTTTTTCATAACCATATCTGTTAAAACAGATATAAGAATTAATGATTTTTAAAAATATACTTTCAAAACCAAACTGAACTCAAAAAAAATCATGCCAGTAAGAGCCTGGTCACCAGGGACACCAAAGCCATAACTGAAATATATGTTAATAAAAAGGCAGTTGAAGATCTGTGCCAGTGTTCCTCAGGGGTCCTTTATGTTAACCACACTTTGATACTGTTACTGGAAAACAATATTCAGAGCAGATACATTTTATATCTACAGCTATTAATAGTTACAAGTATCTTAATACAGTATCTGCATCTTCCCAAATTCCACTGTCCTATCTCTGTTTCTATGTTGCAGAAGAATACTGGGTTAAGAAATTCAGATGAAGCCAGAGACAATTTTAAAAAACTGAAATAAAATGTTCCTTATTTTTTATCAGAGAAGAACATTTCTGCTCTGTTCAGAAAACAGTACTATGCAAGTGTAAGTCAGATGCAACTACAAAACATGCCTGAATCCTTTGCTGCCTACAGCTTAGCAGCTATTTCATTTTCCCTAGACTTGAGGATGGATAGAGAAGAAATACTAGAAGAAAAATTGATGGATAGAATTAAGTCATGTTTGGAGAGTTTCTCATCTCTGGCACATTACCTTTTCCTCTTCTCTTCCAAATGCCCTCGTTAAAAATAATTTGAAACTCTTCCCTTCCCCAGAGACTCAGATTATAATTTATTACTTATCTGTTATCTACATTTTATTTTCCTGAAGAATAAACCTACATCAACCTGACAGTTGTGCTGAATAGCAGTGGTTTATAGACTAAGTATTTTATTTATTGTAACTATAACCATATGTTTTAACCTGCTACAAAATTATGAAATACTTCCCATCAATAGTCAGTCCAAGTTAGATTTCTATACTGAATTACCTAATGTGAATGTACAGCATTTCTGTACTTCAAACAAACAGTGTGAGGATGTAAACAGCAGTTAAATGTATTCATGCCTTATTAGACACAGCTGCACAAACGGGCTGTCGTATTTCATTAGAAAATACTGTACAAGTTTTACGTGTGCACAGTACCCTTCATTTCTGCAAGCAACATGACTACTTTAAGTTACAGGAACGCTCACAGAACCATATGCTATTTGTTTTAAAGGCACAAAAAGGCAAACAATCTGGGATGAGGTGGTGCAGGGGGGACACCCAGAAGGAAACTTAATTTTTTCTCCTTATGCCTACTACATTTTTATTTATCAAAGCATTCTTATTAAATACACAAGAGTAAACACAAGAGACTACAATGCTACAGTAGCTTCAGAATAAGGAAATGCAGGTAATTTCTAGTATGGAGCAAGTACTTGCTTTAGCTTTTTGGGGGAAGGTGGGATACAAATGAGAATCAAGCAGTCTTATTACACCAGTGTGTCTTGTATCAGCCCTTACACTGCTCTGCACCAAACCAGGAACACCACAGTCAGCAGGCAGCTTTAAGCATAAATCCACTTTTGTCAGGTCTATGGTATGCTGACTTCAATATTCCTTTGCTCAAATATGGTGCCATGGGGTGAAATAGGGAGGCTTCTGAAGAGGCATCTTTTTAGACTGAGAGAGTCCCTAGAGAAACTTCATGGCAGTAAGGTAACTTAGCTGAAGAGATGTGAACGGGAGAAAACCTAAAGAAGGACAACCCCTAGAGGAAAACCTCTCTTCATTTCCCAAAAAAACTCAGGAATGTGTGAGAACCTACACCTAGTAGGTTGAGTCATACCTGTGGGACAGCAGATGTAATAGTAATTTCTTCGATTAAATTCTAATATTCTACATCTCTCTAAGAGGGAATAGTTAGAGCAACAACTCTGTTTTAAGTAGAGCTAACCTGTCAACTCCAAAACGATGCCTGGCAATAAGTACTATACAAGCAGAACTCTGGCAAGCTGGATTTGATTTTAAAAATTATTCTTCACTATCTACTGCAGAGGTAAAATTCCACTAGTATTTTGCTGGTTAAATCAGCATGTTGTTTCAAACATGACTTGCTTTTCTTACCTAGAGAAAGAGAGCAGAGCCTGCCTTCTTTGCTGGAAATGAGCAAACAATAGCAAGCAAGTCTACACATCTACAAACAATTATGTAATAATAATGAACAAAAATCTACCATGTCTCCATAGCTACATGGAGACACAATCAGCTTGTTTTGTACTAGTGCCTTTTTGTGCAGCTTCCTTTGGGGGTGGGGTTTTCATTGAAAACAACAGAGTTTTCTGAGGTATCCAACACACTGCCAGTTCCACTTCACCACATAAAAGACAAAATCTTAAGTCAGAAAAAGAAGTTAAGTCCTAGACCACCCTGATCTCAGCTGGCCTGAAAGCTCAGAAAATTAACACCACCTTGTGTTCCATCAAATAAGCAAAATCAAATTTAAGAATATACTTGTCTGCCTACTGAAAGTAAGTGCACCTCTATGTTTATGCATGCTCCATGTGCTTAGAAATACCTGATACAAGGAAGCACGGGGGGCCTGTTGAAAGTTAATAAAACTCATTAAGGTGGGGAGACAAAGGAAATACAATGTGGCAGCCCCACTGTTAATTTTGGGTATTGCCCACCATAAAGTTTTCACTAGTTTTCAGCTGGGTTATTTCTCTGCTTTCTTCTTGTCAGTCAGTAGGAAATAATCAAGTATATCCTCCAAAGGAAGGAAAACCACACTGACAGACTAATATACACTCAAACCCACATATACAGTGCTGGCACTATCAAACTGGTTTGCAGATAAGAGATTTGATAGGTGATTACTGCCTTTGAGCTAAGAAACACAATGATAAACAGTTCCTGTGAATAAAGCTCTCACTATACACTGTGGTGTTGACTTCATAATTATTACAACAGTATCTGTTGGGAGGGAGGGCACATGGTTTGTTAAAATAAGGCAATGCTCATTTCCTTAAAGACTACAGTATAAAAGAAAAAATCCAAACGTAAACACAGTCTGGCTCTAAAAAGGGGGCAATATCCAATTACAATTATTAGCTAAGAAATCCTACATATCATCTCAAAATAAACCCCTTGCCTTTCTAACCTAACATATGGCAAGCTGAGTGAATAATTTTGACTGAAAGCATTAAAAAAATTACACAAAACAAGTATTTTTATCAAATGAATCGCATAATGAACAAAATTGATACAAAATAAAATGCTAGAATACAAATGGAGCTGTCTACTTTCCCATCTCCATTCATATATGACTTTGCCTGCCAGTAACACTCAATTAACATCAAATTGATGAGCTTATTAGCAGAGACTTAACACCACAAAAACACAGTTGGTTCAGTACTCAGCAAAACCTTGACAATTAACTTGTCCATCGGGAGGCTGATGAATGGGCATTGCTAATGGGATTTCTGCAGTTGAGGCAAAAAGATGAACTAAAGGAATCTGCAGTCTTACACTGCTTACCTGTGACCACAGAAGCCACATCTAAAAAGGCACTGCTTACCAGTCCCTGCCTTCCAATACATAAGATGCTGCTGCCAAGGGTTCTTGACTCCTCCACCTTGCTGGATCCAAAACAATGCATACCATTGTTCTGTGGGTTAATAAGCATGACATTTGTCCAATCTATTGGAGAAAATTGCCATGTAGGAAAAGTGCTTTTAAAAATACATTTCATGTATAACTCAGCCTGTCCTGTGCAAGTAAAACCAGAAATAAACAAGACAATTTTTTGTGAGGGTGGTAGCAATCTCCTTAAGAAGTAGACACTGAAAACCAGATCCTGTATCTAAAGGAAATCAGGTAGTAGGCAATTCCTATCACTGGAGCATCGTGTAGAGCAAAGCAAGGACTTACAGGGAGCACATGCAACAGAAGCTTTGCCTCTTGGTGCACAATTATCAGTGTAAGAATAAATGATGACTTATTCAATATTTTTAATACTATGTCTCCTCACAACTCCTCTACATACACCAGCAGGGATTGTGGGCATCTGCCTTCTGGCACAGTTAATATTAACTCTTACAGAAAGTAAGGAGTTAATGTTACATTTTAAGGAGAAAAGCCACAGAGGAGAAAGAATGGCACGTGGCAGACAGAGCCATAGCTCTCATAGTCTCCCAGGACTGGTGAAGGACTCCGGGTTTCACTGGTGGAGATGTTCATGTGACACTGACAATAATGCTGACCTCTGCAGCATGAGTTAACCAGATAGCAACTGCCATGTAATCACAACATTATCTAAAAAAACCTGGCAAGTAAAAGGTATTAATTGTTTAAGCTTCTAACAAAAAAAAACAAAAAACAAAGTGCATTTAAGTAGAGAGGGTGATGACGGTTTTCTGCTTTCCCCCCGAAAAGCTGGCTCCTATTACAATCATTTATACATTGGGATTCTTTCATTTAACAAGAAGTATTTTGGTTTTACACAGAACATTAATCTAACAGTTCCAATTGACTTAATATGTTTAGCCTCTTCCCACAAGGCTTTAAAAGTTTTACAGATGTTGACATTTGTTCACTTAAGAAAGCCATTTCTTCATTTAGGCTCATTTTAGAGGCTCTAGGTGACCTGTGTCTGGATACAAAATATTAGTCCTTTCACAGTGTGAGGGAGGGAGATCTTCGTGTTTCAAATGAGAGCCATAATGGCAATACTTAGACATTTTCAGACCATATGCAAACACAGTTCTTTGACAAGAATACTGAAATATATTCTTAATTCCCATGTGATATGGTAACCACACTTAAAATATTTTAACCCCTTGTCAGCCAAAGTTAGAACAACTTCAAATAGTTTTCTTTCAACAGTTTAATAAACTGTCAATAAAGACAGCTTCTGTTCAGTCTCAAAGCATTTATTTAATGTTAAACAATCCTTGCCTGTATTTTATTTTGTACTTTCAAAGTAGTCTAAGCAAGAGCATTCTAGCTACAGAAAATTATTTAACTAGAAGAATTATATATATATGTAGAATAAAATAATTTATATGCGTATACACACACACACACACGCATCTTTCTGAGCAAAACTACTTGGAATGCCTTAATCCTGGCATGTCAAACCTGGGAAATGGCCCATAACTAAGGTCCCTAAGCACATGGAATGTGAATTGTAACCAACAAGCTCCTTCTCTATGGAGTGTCACAGATGATGACACAAAACCACTCAAACTAGCTCATCACTTCCTCAAAGTTAGTCCACTGTTTTTTCTATATTGCTGTAGTACTAAGATGCCACCACCAGTTTAGGGCTCTGCTTTATAGAGATGTTTAAAAAAAAACACATAAATACATCTGAATTCCTGTTAAAAACGTGGTAGCATAAGCATAAGAGGCACTGAGCAAGCAAAAGAAATTAATGAACTGAGACCATGTGAGACAGACGTCAAGATACTTCAGGGTTTGTATACACCAGTTTTTATGAAAGGCCTCGAAATTTACCATAAAATTTAAGTAGAATAAATACTTAAGAAGTTAAAAATATTGCAGGTGTAAGGGAATAATTCAAATTGGTTTACATGTAATGGAGACAACTCCAGTGTAAATGCAAGTCTAACAAACAGATGGCTAAATAAGAACTAACAGTAAATGATTTGGAAGCTTAAGTAATTGATACATAACTATTTTCATTTCATCAAAAAATTACATTTGATTGTTTAGTTGTGTAAGACAACATGTGTATCAGTGTCCAAACTGCAATCTCATCTAAAAGATACCAAATTCCAGAGGATGACCTTTGTAATCACCATGGTATCATGCAAGACTCCCACCAAGACAATTCATTCCATATGTAGCTTTATGTTGATAAGTGACTGAGCTAATTTCAAGATTTATTTTTATTTCATGTAAAATCTCTAATTGTGGGTAGCTAACACTACAGGTCTTCTTTCAAAATACTGCTACAATATCGTTTCTGAAGAGATTAACTGATCAACATTGTAGGCCACGGAAAAGATAATTTATTGCACTGAGCTGAGCTACGTAATTATAAATTACACACAGATTAAGCAACATAAATAATAACAACAAGGAATGTCACTGATCTTAATCTAGTCTATGCAGAAGGTCTCTCAACAGCTGACCTATGAATTATTCTAGCAGAGCAAGAGGAAGTACTCCAAAAGCTTTTCTATTTTCTCACTTCTTTCTATTAAACTGCTTACTTCAGCAGACCAAAGCCCATGCTTGAATTCTTGGTTTACACCGGTTTAGAGTCAATAAATGTTACCTAGTAACTACTGTATCCTCTAGAAAAGTTGATTTGTCTGAAAACTACATTGAGTTATAGGCAGGGTAAATTTGTAAGCTGTTTTAAGAGTTTCCAAATTTATTGGCAAATGATTCTGTGCAGGCATGCATATGTGAGGAACGCCCAACCTATTATGAGCAAATAAATAATAATGTCACCCTTGATTAAGTAATGAGTCATGTACCTTACATTTGCAAAAATGGTAAAAAATCACAGCACAGGATGACATGGTTACTAACACCCTAGCTATTAGATCTTGCTACTGAAACATTAACTACAATATAAAATACTCAGCAGTACTGCAATTTTTCCACTTCTTTTACTTTTGCAAGTTTGAAAACTAATATTCATAAGAGAAAGAATGATGTCATTGATTAAGCTCATAACCACTTTCTGCCAAAAGGAAAATAAGAACATTGGAATGACATCTGGCATTATGTCTCTGTTTCCTTAAAAACATGTTTATGCTTTCTGTATCTCAAGACACCAAGGACAACAATCAAATCTGTATTCTGACAAATTTTACAGCACCCAATTAGTACTAATTAGTACTTGGTATTTTAAAGACAAAAATACTATATTGTCAAGAGCTCTTCAACTAAGTGTAGGTATACAGCTTCCACCACCAGAATACTTGACCTACTTATATTACTACCAGAAGTGACTAAAAATTCCAGTTGCTTTTGCTAAAATATTAGTGTTCTCTTTTTTATGGTAGCTGAAAGGATTTTTAGTCAGATAGGTGCCATAAAGGTAATTATATCCACTGATTAATAGGATGAAACTGTGAATGTGTTAACGATTTTTGGTTATGGATTGATTTTGTGAATTTGTTGGTTTTGTGGGTTTTTATAGTATTATTTACTATGAATTTAATTCACATTACTCTTGAGATTATGGGACATTAATCAGCATCACAAAATAAAACGTTGACAGTTCTGACATCCAATGGTAGCATCATGGTTTTTAGGTCAATGCTGAAGCTGTCTAATTTCCCAGGAAATTGTGAACTGTTGGACAGCAGGCGCAAAAACTTGGTGGCACAAAATATCTCAAGAAGCAAGATTTCCCTCTCCAACACTATAATAACAATTAATTTAAAAATCTTCCAGATATCCTTATTTTTGTCAATCCAGCTATTCTGGTTTTATATGGTGGTACGTTTGCAGTTTTAGAAGAAAGTTTACTCCAGACTTCTTAAAAAAGAGAGAATGTTCTCATCCTAAAGAAGAAAGATAGCCTCCTCTTTTGGGAAGAGTCACTGAAAAAAACCCTATTCTTAGAATTTAAATGGTAGGGGTATTAATAAAATAGACTTCTACTCAGCATGACGAGCACTTTACTCTTAAATCTTGAAATAAGTTATGCCAGAAGGATTCAGCCAATTCTAAGAGGTAGCACCGAACCTCAGCAATTTTAGAGCAGTGTTCAAAGAGGAACAGCACTTTCCCTTCGGGCACATTATGGTCCCATTCACACTATCTGCTGGGTACTTTTAAACTGAATTTGGAGGCAGAAATCCCTGCTCAGTAAATATATGAGCAGTATATGTTAAAAACAGCAAAAGTTTTTTTTTCTCTCACAGTGTCAGATTTTGTTTACCCTGGAGAGAGCTTCTCTTGTGCTTTTGTATTTCATAGGCCCATACTGCTTAAAAAACCTGCAATAAATACATAAGTTTTAGAGGAACAAGGAATATAGCTAAAAAGTATTGAGTGGCAACACACTTACTTTGTTACCTCCCTAAATATTAAATCTTCACTTCCAGGAAAACAAGGCAGTCACATGGGGAACACTGGGCAGTTACAGGCTATGAGGTGCAGCATTTAGTCTGTGTTCCCTTTCTCATCTATCAGTTTTATGGATGGTCAGAATGAGAAAAGATAGAAAGAGGATCTCAAGAGAAGAAAAATGCAATGGGGTAGGATATCTCCTTGGTAAATAGGACAAACTGTTTCAATTCACACAGCATTTCACACTCCTCAGTAGTGAAAGCTCTATCATGTGCAGAGGTAGAGTAGTAGAACATAGAGAAAACTTGTGATTGACAAAATGAATCATTTTGATGCATTAGATCACTCTTAGATCATGATCCTCTTTCCTTTGAGGTCAACATCATGATTCCACGGAAATCTAATTTCACTCTCAAACTATTTGTCCATCTCAGATAAGGAGAGAACAACACTGTGCTAAGTATGCAGCTGCACTTTTAGCAGACCTTCAGTCAAAATCAAACTTCCTTGATGCAGATGTAAAAAATTTAATGAGCCAAAATAGGTCTGAAAAATGTAGAGATTTTAGTTATGACAGAATAGTAGAAATGGGCTGTTTTGACCTCTAGCAGGCCATTTTTTTGAACAGAGTACTTGCAATCAAAAAGGGTAAATCAAGGAGTAGAGAGAAAAATAGAAAGGGTTATTCAGTGTAGTAGCTAGACCAAAGGTTTCTTATCAACAACGTGCTTTTTTCTGAAAAGCATGAAATAGACTGAGCAGAGAATCATGAGAGCCATCAGAGAGATCCAGTAATGACAGAAATTCCAACACTGTGCAGATTTATTTTTTTGGGAAATCTGAGATTGTAACATCAACTGTTATTACTAGGTTATCTCCTTTAGCATCAGCTGGAGTCTGACATGCATCCATCAGCAGAAAATCTAGAACTTCTACATTGTCAGAGTCTAACAATATTAGTCCCAGTAGATCTTTTACAAACAGTTGTCTTCCATGTTGTTCCAATATGCAATAGAAACAATACTACTTTCATGTTGAAACAAGTACCTTTTATTGAGGATTCTTTAAGATTTATTATTTTAAACTATATGAAATAGAACAAATATGCTAAAGAATTTCTCGGTAGTACTGATGAAATAAACTATCACAGCATCAAATTTAGTGCAGTGTGCTATGTACCAACCATTCACAAAGTAATGTCCTGATTGATTTTTTTTAAATAAAAATATCTCTAATGTCGTCTGGGTCTCAACACTTTGTTCTCTCTACAAATCCCTGTCAGCAGAGGCTCAAAGACAGGCCATGTGCTCAGAAGCAGACAATCCATGTCAGATTTTGTCTTCAAAATAGAGTCTATGTAATTCAAAATAAGTGTTTGAACTACTGAAAATAAGTATGTGCTTAAGGAACAGTTACAAATGTTAGCCTAGAAAGTTTGCTTTGGCTAACACAGTTTACTTTAATATGATGGGTGGAAGACAAGAGGGTATAATCCAAAGCCACCTACGATTATGAGAGTGCTTGTTAAACATTTCTTTTTTATGAAATATATAGTTTAATTGTTCCTTACCTCTGTTTTCCCACTCCCTGCTGATTTACTGCATGACTTTTATACAGGCAGCTGTCTGTTGTTGTGAAAACAATGCTGAGCTTGCAGCTTTATTTTAATTCTAAAGCTGCACTGGTTTTAAGATGGAACTTAGCCAGCCTCTGAGAACTATGTGACATGACTCACTGTGGGAGAGAGAAGGGGACTATGGGCTGTCAGTCCCATCCTCTGCAGAAAAACTAAAGAGATGAAAGAAAACTTAGAAAACTAAGAATGGCTGGATTGAATTTTTACTTGAGGTGTGTTTTTGGTTTTTTTTAATAGAGAAAGTTGCCTATGATACTCAAAATATTTCAGTCTTACCAAGAGACAATAGTTTTGAAAATTAATTTAGACAAGAGCTTGCTACTATCTAAGTTTAGCAGTTTTGTGCTCTCCAAACATTGCAGAAAGTCATTGACTACAAAGCTATGAAGTGTGGGCATATTCTTCTTGAAGGACCAGGGACAGTACCCTGCTGCCAGAGATCGTGGAGAAAATCAAATTGGTTGGTTGTTCTAGACACCTGATTTTTACAGAGGTGTCTGGTTTTCACTCATTTAAGGCTGACTCTAACTTCATTAGGAGTTCGCTCATCAAGACAAGTCTCTTGCGAGGGTTTCAGAAGATGGTTAAAACAATAAAATGGCAGAATGGACAGTACAGGAAGAAAAGTTTTGAGCTTTCTGTGAACTTCAGCAGAAATTAGCTTTACTGGGTTCTTAGAAAAAGCTCTTCCTTTGTTTGGTACATCTCCAAAGGTTAGTAGGATAGAGTTCAATATACCACTAAATCTAAATTTCCTGAGAGAAATCCAAATGTGATAGAAAATAGTATGTAAATAATACTGTGGTCACAAACAGGATGCCATAAAGAATGTGGTGGTGGGAAAAACTGAGGGTAGATGACAGTTGTGAACAAGAGAAACCTCACTCTCTTGGTGCATGGAATTTCCAACTATTCTTTCATCTACTCAGAACATTACACAAGTTTTACACTTACAGAGTAACAAACTCCTCTCTGCATTTGCTTCAGTATGTTACCTCAAGAAGATAATAATAATTAATAATAATAATAACAACAGCAATCCTACACAATGCCAGAAGTTATATCTTCTTGAAACTTCATATAAATGCAAAATTGCCACCCAATTCAGATTACTTACATGTTTCATCTTTAATGCCTACTCTCTTGTTTATAAAATTTCTTAGACACAACTAAAAAAGAATGACTATGTAGGTTCCCATTCCTTGAACAGCTCTTTAGCAAGACATCCCAGCACACTTCTTCATAAACAAATACAAGCTACAAAATACAATGGAAAATCAAAACATAATGTGTACCTGCAGAAGTAATCTCTCAAAGGCAAGGAAATTGTCCCATTTGGAAGTCTGGGGGTGTTTCAAAGTCTGGACCGTGGCCAGCACAAGCTGTAGAAGACCACAGTGGTTCTCCAAAGCTTTAAGATTGTTTCTGAAAAGCTGAATGTATGAGCTGAGCTGTTCTGGGGTGACTCTGCCTGTAGAAAGGAAAAAGGACACAGCATTCAGTGTTGACAAATGCAAACCAAAATTTTTAAAATTATAGTGAAAAGGTTCTAGAGAACTTTAGAGGCCTCTCCACTATGGGCCTGATCTCAGCTTTGCTGCAATCACTGGGAGCTTCAGCTGCAGCAACAGGTCAACACAAAGACTTATGTCATCCATGAATTATGCCTCGAGGTATGTAATATGGCAGGTTTGTAACAATGCACAACAGATGGTGACAGGGTAAAACTTTTGTTTTCAGACAAAGAGGGACATTCATTTCAGCTAGGGTAATAATATTTGATGACTACTTCTAAACAATCTTTCTGTTTTTCACTAGGGAATTTGTGAGCCTTTTACCTTACAGCAAACTCAGATCTTCTCACCACTTCCTGAGGGTGCATTTTTTGATTAGTGTTGACTCAAGAAATAGATAAAACATTAGTGATGCAAGGAACTGACTTCTGGAGCTGTTCTCGGTAGGGACACTTCCAAGGTGTGACTGTTAAGTTTCTGACATGCAGTAACCACAGCATGATTTCACCAGCTGTTTGAAAATAAACACCCCAGCGCCCATACATGGTCCTGCAGATCTCTCCTTATTAAAGAGCATGAGGGGCACCATTTGGGCCAGATGAACACTACAGGATTAGCTGTTGTTCCATCCAATAATAAAATGCCAGCTGAACTGCTCAAGCAATTTATATTTTGGAAGGAATCTCTTTCAGGAAGGAAGGCAGCTCATCTATCCCAAGAAAATCATCACAGGCAATTACACATGACATCAACAGATAGGCAAAAATGGTGTCAAAACACCATCCTAGGTGCAAGTCTGGATTGCAACTCAGTCCAGGGCTTCCTGGAAGCCTCTGCCAGTAACAAGTCATCTTCCTCAAGCAAACGAGACCTAAAAAGCAGGGATATATAAGACAGAGTGAGGAAGATACTTTAACTTAAATAGGACAATCTTTGGTGCCAGAAAGACATGAGGGTGTCCTGATGCTAAGTGATTCACAGCTTACAACACTGATCATTTCAGTCAGAATTTTCCCATAAAGGAAAAACCTTGTAAAACTGCCACTGTGTTTCTTCTCTGTGTTTGGTTATATCATCACTTAATAAGGACCCCCATCTGCCTTCATCCCTTCAGTATCATATAAATGGCAAATAAATTATTCCAACAGTTGAAAAGTCTTCCTCTTAGTTTCAGTGATACCAAGGGCGGTCTTTGGAAGAGCATTTAGATTTGAAAAAGCTGCTAAATAAAGCGAAAACACACAGGCTCTTTATGTGAATTTTAATGGAAAGCATCAAACCGAAAAGTCAGCAAATTAACACACAAATCAAGCTGACACCACTCAGGCCAGAGGGCTGACAAAAGGCTTCCACAGTTAGCCCACATAGGCTAAAACAGCAACCACGGCCATGTGTGTTTTTAGACTAAACACTGGAGCTTTCAGTCTTGTTTTATTTCTTTTAAAGCTGTGTCAGGCAGATTTACACGGTGATTTGAAAATGTCAGTCCATGATGCCTTGCAGCATACCTTTGATAATGACTGCATTATTACCCAGAGCAGTTCTGATATATTGTAGCATATTCAAAATCTGATAACTTGCTTCAATTGAGAAAACATGCAGTTGCCAACCCTTCCCTCATACGATGCAGAAAAATAGGAGAGCTTTCAAGACTTCTGATTTCAATTAAAAAAAAAAAAAAAAAAAAGTTTTGTTCCACATTGTTCCCTGTGAAAGTGAATCCAGATGCAGCACTGGATCAGTTTGAGATCCATTCAGCACCATTGTAGATAAACAATCAAATTCTTTCCCACCCTCAGAATACCACCAAAAGAAAGTCCAACACATATGTAAGTACAAGGAAAATCTTGACCTTACAAGTCATTAACAAAACTTATACTGGCATTAAGGAGTGCAGAATCTCATCTGTGATATTTACAATACCCATAGAACCACTCATATCCTGGGTTTGAGACTTCCAGCCAACTTCTACACAGCAATCTCCCTGGACAGCTGGCTGATAAATATAGTTCCAGTATTCTACTATTCCAGTAGCTGAGGAAAGGAATTTGGGAAAGTAATTGGTGGTAATCAGCAATTAAATGACTTTTCCTGAGGCTAAATCCTCATCATCTTCCCTGCTGCTTGCTCACAGAGGGAGATATCAGCACAACAGACTAACGTTAATCTAATTTCAACCCTACCAGCCTTTTGGATTTTTAAAGTCCCTCTGTTGTTTCAAGTAGTTTCATTGCAGTGTGGCAGATAGGTCCTAAGAAATCAAGAGATCTATTTCAACCACATCATGACTCAACTGCCATTTTGTTCTCTTAAAACGTATTTTGAGGTTCACAAGCAGAACATGGCAACTACTGGCAAGAAGACTTTAGTGCAAGCATTTTGTCCTGCTCTCTTCTTCCTGCCCCATCACAGTCATACACTGCTCCAAACTCTATAGATTCATGCATAGTCAGAAGTCTGTGTGAGCATCAAAGCCTGACTTGTGAGAAATACATTATGTTGACAAAGCACTTGATAATTTTTAAATTCCTGCATGTGGAAAGGAAAAGCTTGACTTCAACCACTGTTAGGGGATTTAAAAATACTGATAATTTTTTTGCATAAATGCCAGGAATTCCATATTGTCTAAGAAATAACCTTTGCCATTAACAGTTATTAAGCAGAATGTGTGAAATAGGTACATTTGTCCTAAACTCTGTCAATTACACTAAATTCCAACACAGGACTTGAAAAAACAACATCTACTGAAAGCAGTATTAAAACAAAATAAATACCAACCACACATACACATAAAAACAACTACAAACCTCAACAACAATAACAACACAAATCATCCCAACACTTTGAAGCCTCATGCCTCTTCACAAGTATAAAAGAGAGGATAAAATCAGTAGGTAGTCACTGGGAAGTATCACAGTGAAACCCAAAAGTTAACAGAATATAGGAGGATGGGGAGCAGGGAAGAAAAACAGACTGATGATGAGTGGGTTCTAATTCAGCTAAAAAACAATGAATGGCTAGTTTAGCACAATTAACATATTTGTGCACTAAAGAAATAATCTTGGGAAACAGAATGAAATAGTAGTGTAGGGAATGAGACTGGATATTACAGAAACATGACAGACTAGTGACCAATCTCACTACTGAGGGACCTGTCCCATCCAAGAAACACTGAGCGTCAGTGTGATGAAGCAACCCTGTGTTTTAGTACTCTGATAAATGGAAGATAAAAGGTGAGATATAACAGAGATTAGCCTAGAAAAAGACAAAACTTACATTTACGTCAAAGAAATGGTGAAATTAGCTACCTTATTTAGCTGATGTCAAGAGTGTGAAAAGCTTCAGGACAAATGCCCAAGAAAAAAATATCTTACATCACACCTAAAAATGGGATAAAATGCAAAGAACATTTATCAAAGAACATTGTGTCAAACTGATATGCAACCAATTAATGAATTCATTACAATGCACATGGATTTAACATAGCATTAATTGTGCCATAACCATATTTGAGTGGGAAAAGACTAAGATTACAAGAATTGTAAGATACCTAAGAAACACCCAAAAACAGATGGCAGGTAATATGCAATAGAGAAGTACTAGGATATAAAAAGGAAAGGTAAAATAAGAGTGTTCTTCTGTGTGCTTGTAGATATCTATAGTACAAATTTTGGTAATAAATGGTGCCAAAACAGGTGCTGTCAGAAGCTTGTGGAACACCATTAATATTGAGAAAGAGCAGCTGGCAGAGCTGGATTGCTTTGAGTATTGGAAAAATGTAAGTGGGATGAAATGTAACAGTATAAAAATGATGCATTTTCACGCCAAGGTAAGAGCTGTAAATGTGGAGTTAAAACCTGGAAATGACAGAAGGAGAAATAACGTCTAGGCTTCTTCATTGTAAAAGAGCAGGTATAATTCCTTTAAATGATACAGTTGTACTAAAAACTGGGCCATAGAAATGCCTCAATACAAAGCCTTTCTCTCCAGGAGCACTCTGTGCAGCTCAAATCACTCTCATTCCTGAAAGTTTAACTCAAAACTGTGATGTATGCACAGAGAGGTTACCATAACAATTAGGATGATGGAGAACTAAAGTTAGGAAAGCAAGACAGAAATGTCTGGCTTATACAGGCTCCCTGCACCAGCTGGAAAAAAAATGAGGTCTCTTTGAATGCATAAAAAATATTTACATGAAAGTTCAACACTGGTCCTACAACCAATAGGAATAAATAATACATGAATATATTCACACAAGACATTAAGAAACATCACTGTATCAATCAGTCTTCCAGAAGTGAAGACAAGATTGGAGGCCAACAAATGTAACTTGTTCTAAGGTGAGGTTCGATGAGTATCTAATGAGCAGCTGCATAAATGTTCACAAGACTTAATTCAATACAAATGGGTCCCCTTCAATCCTTTATTCCTATGATAATTAATTTGTCAACATATTGGTTGAATTCCACCTCCAACTTTCTAGAATTTAGAGCAGATCCCAAAAGAACTGCAGATCAATTTTGCCTACTTTTCTATTACAGAAGGTGTTGCTAGGTTTTGGTCTGTTGTTTTAATAATTAATTGAATAAATAATTTGTTGCTAAATATGAAAATAGCAGCACTGAATATCAACATTTGCAATGTTTTACCATACAAATATACACAGTTCATAATACATGTACAAATGATGACATGCACAATTAGTCTGAAGGGAGGAAGTATTTGTGTTACTGGCAAAGCAGATCACTCAAAACAGACATACTGTGGCAGAACTTACCAGCAACTGATATTAAAGGTCTGTCAAAAATCTGAGTTTGAGTAGTAAGAGTAGACTGAGTGGAACAGAAAGACTTTCACCTTAACAGTTAAACAAAAAGTCAACTGGAGAAACCACATTTGCAGACATTAAAACACAATTTACCAGTATTACTTTTTTCCATTTGAAATTAATGCTGCAGTCTATGTAGTGCAATGCAGGCATTGCTTCAAGAATATAATTATTTTTCAAGATACATTTACTGGTAGAAGTATTTTTTTTAAATTCAGAATCCAAAAGCGCTTATGCATCCCGTAAAAATTTATGGATGAATAAGGTGTCTAAAGAGCAAAGGCCAGAATTATCAATGCACTGTTCCAAACATCCAGGCCTTATTTTTTTTCATATAACACTTAGTTAATTATCTCCATAGGGACAAGGAAACAAGTAAAGAGGAAAGTACAGCGACCAACTGAGTATATCAGTGAATGCTCTTCCAAGACTGCAGGAACCGCCAAATATACACAGCTTTTAACTTTGATCAGTTTTGTGCAAGAACACAGAGCTTCACTGGCTGGAATCCGTTTGCTGAGGTCCATTTTCCACTTGAAAGAACAAGAATAAGAAACAATCTTGGCACACTTATGTTCACAGATGAGATTTTTCAAGTCAGTAGAGGGCTGAAGAAATCCAGATAAATTGTTTTCCTTGTCCACAGTCTAAGCAACATAGACCTATCTCTCCCAGTAGCAATGCTGAATACTTGTGAGGAATGTAGAAAGCGCCTGTACTCCACAAAGCCAACTGGGCAACTGTGCTGCTAAAGGAGCTGGATATTTGACAAACTGAGTGAGAGCAATTTAGCAAGACAGATGATGCCCCTTACATCTCCTTGTTAGTGTAATTTCCAGATGTTGTTATTAACTCAAAATTCTTTTGTATTACTGGGAAGCTTCAATAACAATCTTTAACAACAAGAGCCAGGAAAATAATTTAATCTCAACTTTTGTGTGGCTTACTTCAAAAGTCATCCAGCCCTTACACTGTTAATAAAGAAAATAAGAACATCAGCTAATCCCTAGTTCTTTGGAGAGAAGGAAAGTAGGCCAGTATGAGATGTTGTTTGGCTGGCTTCTCCAGAATAAGGCTCTGGACCTGAATAGCTCTAAACCTTACAGCAGACTGAAAGCAGATGTCTCAGGCTTATTTCTAACAGTGCATGCTCATCTCCCACAGATGTGAGCTCATCTGTTCTAGAGTTTATGGTCACTTGCAGGCCGCTCCCTTTTTTGTGGCAGAAACACCAATACCCAGATAACCCCATGGTCACAGATATGAATACAAACAGCAAGTCCTCAGTAGAGCAATGCTAGGATAAATCCCTTTGGGAGTCTGAGCAGTCCCTGAAGTACACCCCAAAGTATGTGCCACAAGGCAGTGGCAGCCTCCTGCTGCCTGCCCCCACAGCACTGTGCCATCAAGGAAGAGCTGTGACCAGCTCTTACTGACTCCCATTCCTCCTGCCACCTTAACAACATCTGCAGAACACAGGAAGTGGAGATCAACCACTCTTCCCTGTCTGCCATAGGCTTTCTAGTACATCTCAAGACCTTAAGGGAGGCATAGCCTGCCACATCTCACATCTGAAGGTGTGTATTGCAGTGGCTTTCATGGAGCCACAGACAAGAGTGACAACTATGCTAATGTTCAGCAAATTCTGCAATAGAGGCATATACCCAGAACAAATATAGCTGGTCTCTCTTTACTACTCAAGTAGCACTTGCCATGTGAGCATTTAACCCAACTTGGCTTTAGTCCCATCAGCTGCAGCATTGAGTTAGTTATCCCAAAAGCAGTTTATTCTCTATCACTAGATGTGTATGGTATCACTAAATCCTTGTTTTAACAGTGTTCCTATAGAGACCAATTATATTCACATAAGTGCCATATGCTGTTTTAGCTTTCTTTCCTAATAAGTCTTAATCTTTTATTACAAAATGGAAGGCATGCTTAAATATCTGTTCCGTTGACTATTCTTTTTAAATACTTTTACATACCTTAAAACAAATAAAAGTTAATCAATTAGGTCGGATAAATATAACTTAAGCACTCTAACATAATCATCAAGATTTTCAGTTCTAAGCACCTAAATCCAGATGTCTAAATATGATCCTAGTTATGAATTATGACTCCTAGACCATCTACAGTTTCATGTTTTCAAATACATTCTGAAGGCTTTGACAAATATATAGTTTAGGTGTTTCAACAGGAATTGATTTCTTTTTATTTTCTGTCCTTCAGACCTTTGTTTTTAAATGTTCTGGCTCTTCAAATTATTGTTTCCTTCTTCGTGTATTCTACCATTCAGTTTTCCCTTTTCTGATTAAGTCAGTATGCACAAAAAAGTAACTACCATCTCTAGCCAGTGTCTACAATACTCTCTGATTGCCCTCCCAAATAATAAAGCAAATTTAAAAAAAAAAAGAACAGTTTGAATAAACATGTGAAATCTCATCTTCCAGCATTAAGCTTCCCAGGGGTTGTCATCAATATTAAACTTGTAATTTAATACTGGCATACCAGAGTTTACTAAATACGCCTCAAAATCCTGGGCAAATATGCATAGGGGTTGGATTTTATTACTTAGTTTTTACCACTTCCACCAAGTTAATAAATACAGAATACTAGGCTGACTCCCAGAGAGTCTCCAGCCCTTAAAACCCAGTAACCCTTGGAAACAATAATTCACTGTGACTGCAAAAGTACTGAAATCTATGAATTTCATTGAATTATCTCCAGAACACTTTAAACTTCTCACAGAAATGAATCAACTTGTTTGTCTTAAAAATAACATTCCCAAAGGAATGTCAGGTGGCTTGTGCATGTCCTCATTTAGCCCTACGACATATGTTCTCAGACACTGAAACACTTCATTGTGTACTCAGCACATTGCCCTAGAGAGAAGGAGATCATTGTTCTTCTTTGGTATGCTTTTCACAGGACTTATTATTTCTCTTATGATTTCTGGAAGACTTCTGCAGCTGAGAATATCCTAACATTCATTTTGGGTGGTAAGCAATTAAATAGGGATGGAAAACATGATGATGTACGAGCATGTACATATGTAATTCACCACGTCTCTTGTGAAACGAGTCATCCTCCACCAGACTGAACGAAGAGCCAATCACACTTTGGAAAAAAAAGCACTGGGCAACCCACACAGTTGTACTGAATTGCCATCTTCCACCTCAAGTTTTACACCTACAGACGTTGCAAGCACACCAGCACGTATTTTATCTTTGGTTTCAATCCTTTGGCACAGGCTCTTCTCGGTGACACTCTGCTCCTTTACTTCCACATCACTTTCAGCCACTATAAGTTTGTTCTCCCTTCTTTTTTTAACATAAGCAAATTCTAAAGTCCGTTCTGTGATTGTCAGGCACACAAAGTACATTACTTAGAGCTGACACCCATAACAGTGTTCCACCAAAGTGCAGGTGCTGTGTGTTCCCACTGCATGCCAGAATCAGCATCTCCCAATCCACACTCATCAGCTTTTCCTTGATGTAAAGTACAGTCTTTATAGCTGATGCACCCTACAAAATGAAGATATCACAGCACACATTACGGCAAGTTCTATCTTATTTTCAATTTTGCATATCCACAGATATAAAGAACAGCAGTTGTAGTGAATTTCATTTTCTGAACTTGAAGTATTCTATTTTTTACCCAGATACAAAGAGGCTTAAGGGACCTGCTCCTGTATTCTTAGCCACGTGTTGATTATCACAAATGGATAGCCTACTGTAGAGTGGCCTTCAAATTCAAAAATCAAAATATTTACTTTCAAGATTGAGATGATACAATAAAATTCAATATCAGCACAAAATAAAGAAAGCTTCGTGATTAAAAAAACTCTAGTGTTTATCTGAAAAAACCCCACCAAATAAATTTTAGCAGAGAACAGAAGATGGTAATACAATTATTTCTTTTCAGGAAGTTGAATCAGCATTCATAACTGATACTTTAAAAAATTATGTGTCTGTGTGTACAGATATTTCTTTTCTTTTTAATCAGTTTATTTCTACAGAGGAGGACTTTTGATCTAGCTTTATCAGAACTGACCCACAGGTACTCAAAAAACCGGAAGAAGCATTTCAACCTTTTCTGGAAAATTTGGTTGGTTTGGTATAAAAGTTGTTTGTTTAGAGACATTAGAAACAGACTTGTTATCCCTACAGATTCCAGAAAATGAAAAAATAAAGTTTTGTTGAGAAATCTCTCAAAACTATATCAGTTGCCAGTATATGTGCAAGTAAATATTATTTAAGTTTTTAAGCCTTTAACTCAAAATCATTTTCTCTTGATTTAAACATTACAAAAAATTAAGCCTTTGTTTCAAAACTTCAAAAATGTTTATCTGCACATCAATGTTTACTCCTAATCACTGTGAACATTACTGAAATTGTCTAGAGAAAGACCATATTAACACAGGCTTTCCCTTATACTTTTATTGAGAAAAAAAGACTTCATATTTAAGTTTATATAAGCTTTGCAGTATAACATTAAGAAATAATACAAATAATGAAATTACATATTTACAGAAATTCTGCAAGAGCAACACTTGTGTTTACTTTTAAATTTTAAAAAATTATCTTCAATTCTAAACACAACCAGACACGGAAGGAGACTTGGCCCCATGTTTATATTTCAGTGTTTTGGTTTATTTTCTAAAAAAAAAAAAAAAGCTGATATAAAAATAATGAAAAAAATAAAACTTTATAAAAAAAAATCCAGGCACATAGAAAGACTAATGTCACCCCACTCCCTTCTTAAAAGTAACATTAAGGTTTGCCAAATAGTCCTGCAATGTGCCAACTACAATTTAATCAAAGGAAACATTATCAACATATTTTTCTGTTTCCCATGACTGCACAGGACTCTGTGTTTCACTTCCATCTGCTAACTGTTTCATAGCAGTGAAGTGCAAAGTAGATGAGGTATGAGACAAATATGACAGGCTTTACAATTTTATTAGAGCTTAAACCATTACTCATCTTACACCACAAGAAACTACTTAGCATGTAATACATTATTCACAGAACAATGAGAGACAATTGAGACAAAAATATCTTTACTGATACCTCAAAAACTTACTTAACCTAAGAACTGTTATTTTTACAAGAATATGAAGTCACGGAATTAGAAATAAAGTAAAAAAAAATTCAACAAGACCTTAGGGTAAAATGTGGTATTTGGTACTTCAGAACGAGTTGAAATTTTTCTTTTAAAGTTAAATCAAGAATGAGTACTCCCAATATTACACTTCTTTTTTAAGGTAAATTCACACAACCTATAATCAAGTAGTCATTAAACAATCAAACAAAAAAAACCTAACTCAAACCAACCCAGAACACTCAAAACAAATTTGAAGAACACTTGGTCTGCTAAACAAGAACACCTAGACACCTAAAAGCCATTTACCTGCAGGGAATACCTTCCTAAAATATGGAGGGAGAAATTTTGCCTCCAAATAAACTTCTTGCAAAGAGAGGCTACAGAATGCTCCCAAATATTTTTTTTAATTTCAATACTATTCTGGGTAGTTGCCGTTTTGGATTGAAACATCTCTGCTTACCTATTCTGCTTTACTTTTTTTTTCTTTTAATGAGTGCACTTCATATAATCACTCTCAGTCTCCTTCTATAAACATAACATGCTTCCTTGAAAAACAGGGAGGGACTTAACTCCCAGGACCCCTTCCAAACTCATTCTCAGAAGTTGTGGCTGTTGTTGCAGTAGCAGAAGCCAGTGAGATTGCACATTCCGAAACATTCTTTTCATCTCTACAACTCAGATGAGGATTTGGGATTTTTTTTCAGACAGGATGTATAAATGACAGAGATGTTCAAGATCCATTTCTTCCTCTCTTCTCACCTCAGGTGGATTTGAGTGTGTATGTTTCCCAGAAGAAAAAATCCTGTACTTTGAGGGTCAAATTGAGACTCTGCCACTAAAGATAATACAAACCAGTGAACAAATAACAGGTAGACGTGAAGTGGTGTTTTCCCCAATTCGTAAAGGAACATAACCTACTTAAAGACAATTCAGTAGGCAAAGGAGGGAGGGGAGCAAGGAAAGGTAAAAGATAAACAAAATAAATTGGTAAGTTGTTAAAAGAAGAAAAAACAAAACCAGAAAGAATAATTGACTGAATCAGCTGAGCAGCTACAAGATTGACAGAGCTGGGTAAGAACAAGGTACCTACAGCTGCCTTTTTCATTTTAGACTTTACTTCTTCCTCATGAAATCCACTATACTGCTTCACTGGCAGAGAGCTCCTTCACTATTAAACTCATAGAATAGTCTAATAGTGGATCACTGACCTAGGTCCTTTGAAGTTCAGGATTAAATGTGTCTGTCCAGTTGAACATGAATCAGCCATATGCCCTTGCACTAATTAAAGCCAATCATGTAGTAAGTGGCATCAGCACAAATGCAACTGGCAGGCAGAGGGAAGTGGTTGTAAATCTCCATTAAGTTCTTGAGAGACAGCATTTGGAATATTAAGTTTTGGGCTCCACAGTACAAGACACACTAGAGTAGGCTCAGAGAAGGGTCACTACAATGATTTAGGCTAGAGAAAATGATGCACAAGTAAAGGCTAAGGGAGATGCATTTACTTAATCTCAAAATATGAAAACAGCGAGGGGTGTTATGGTCTTCATGGATGTGATGAGTGATTACAGGGAAGACTGAATCAGACATCTTGGAGGTGCAGAGTGAGAGTTCAAGAAGCCATGGTCACACACTGCAGCATGTGAAAAACCGAACTGTACAGAAAGATCACTTTCTCCACAGGAATGGTTCTCTCCAGTGCAGAGTAGCCAGACAGGCTGTGGAATTTAGTAGCCAACACTCAACCCACTACATTAATATTCAAAATCCAGCTGAACAAGGTACAACATACCTAGTCTAACTCTTAAGCTGTCCTTGAATTGAGTAGGAGTTGTACTCCATGAACTTCAGAGATCACTTCCAACCCAAGATTATTCTACAGTTCATCCCTATTTGTTCATATCCCTCATTCTATGCTATGATGGAAGCAGTTATCAAAAAGGGTAAAATTCCTGCTAGAGCTTTTCAATCAACTTTACATCATGTAATTCTTCCTCTGGCATGCACTTGATAAGAAAGGATGAATAGCTATGCTCTCAAAATGAGCTTTCTGCCACTGTGTTTTCTTCTTCTTTGCCACCAAGCTTCTGCCACACAGTTGCCTCCACACCAATAGCTGTTCCCAAACCCAGTAAGAATTCAATTCAATCTTCAACCTGCACAAGATTCACACCAAGAGCACAAATACTTGATACAAATCACATGATTCTTTCCACTACAGGAACCTAAATGTGCTAGACAGAAAAAAAGAGGATGGATAAATTCCAAAATATGCATATGAACATCTCACTTCACATAGTTCCAGGTACTTTGAGGTGTTTTTTCTTTTGAGTAATTATTTGAGTAACTTCTTTTGAGTAACTATTTTAAATTCTCAAGGATTCTACTCTGAGTATCAGCAGGTGAGAGTAAAAAGAAAATGAACAGACACAACATCCATCTTGAAAGAAGTATAATGCTTAGTACCAAAATGACTCCACGGCTGGTGATGCTTCTAAACAACATTACATGCTAATGCAGTGTCACTTACTGATGAAAACCAAACTTCTGTTCATGAATATCTCTCCATCTCAGCTACTTTGTCATATCTCCTGAAAAACAGAGAACTTTGTTGGCAGGAATGAGTGTCCGTCATCTTTTCTGTTACATATGGAGATTAAGTGAAAAGTTTAGTTGTTTAAGAAAAACAGCAGAAGGCACATACTCACTGCACATGTGGAGCTTGGAATATTTCTGTCCTAAACTGGCAAATCTAGATGACTATCAGAAGATGGGATCTATTTAGTTAGTTAGGTGAAGCCTCAGTTAACCCTCAGTTGGCTGAAGCCCTGAAGCCTGTTATAACACGGCAAAGTGAAACAGCCATAATATCAATGTCTTTCTACAGTTCTTGATGTGGTAAATACTGTTCAGAAACTACCTTCATCAACAGTTACCAGAGAAAGCCTACCCCCACGAAATTCAAAGTACATTCTCCTGGGAATGCAAAGGCACCTATACAGAAGCCTCCCAAATAAGAACATTTCAAATTTTACAGAAACACTTCAAAGTGTTCAAAAACATTTAGCACACTGAGAAGCAAAAAGCTTTCCTGCCTCCAGGGTTGAATGATGCAATGAAACATCTGCTATATTGACCATCACTGAGGTTGGGAACATTTGCTTCAGGTCAAGACTACTTTTTTAGCTGCACTACAGGGAGAAATCAGGAACTCACTATTGCAATAGGCTGGAAAAAAAAATCCACTTGGCTAGAAAAGTCCCACACTGCAGGAGTCCTGTTACTTTTAAAGAGACAAAGAGCAGACTAATTTAACTTCAGAACTGCATGCTCAGGGTCCAGGCTGCACAATGGAAGGAATTCAGATCTGAGAAGAGCAGCATTCCCTCTCCTTGGGAAAATGCCCTGAGAAGATCAGGGAGCCCTTGAAGGAGCACTGTGAGACCCACTATTAGACATTTGGGACACTTCAGGCTAAGCCAGGCCTGAGTCAGTTGAGTTGGTACAGGAAGCCACTCACTTCATGAGGCTGCTTGGAGGAGAACTTTGGCTGTTGCCTCACTGATCCTGCTGCTTGCTCTCCCAAAGGATTTAGAGACAAGGTAAACAGGCATCAGTAAAACGTAATAAGTATCCCAAGAATCAGTCTACAGTATGATGTCTTCTCTGCAAAATGAGGGGCTGCAGTGTCTCCAAACACAGCTGTTATCCAGGTACCTATCACTTAACAAGAGACACACTGCAGAATGTATTCAAATATGCCACAGACCACAACAAGCTCTGCAATGATGACCTTCCTTCTACTCCCTTGTAAGGACCTCAAACTCAGACTAGTGTTGTCTCACTACTTGTCTCCATCATAAAATTGTCCTAATGGTTGGTCAGGGTGAATTTTAGATACCTGAGATCAGACTTGTTTTATCTAGAAAGATATATATATATGTACTTACCTACCTTATTAGTTCATTATCTTGGCTGGTAGCTTTTATCCTTAAAATTTATTCCAGAAATTTATGGCATTGGATATTTTTATACTGGTCTCATAAAGAACAAATAGCGTGTTAAACCCTGTTGCAGTCCAATTAAAAAAACAATGCACATTTTAAATGCTTTATGTTTTTAGATGAAGTATTGATCTACTGTATTCATCCTATCCATTTTAAACTACTGTTCTAAACTCAAAATATTATTTTGTATTGTCGCAGTAGAATGTCTATCTTCCTATTTCTAAAAAACAAGAGCTCAATTCAACCCATGCAAATCACCCCACACTTGGAAAAGTTACAGCACTCTGTTTTTACTTCACAAAGACTAAGATTTCACTAATTTTATAGTGAGCTTGATTTTTAAAACAGTATTTGTACAATCCAAAAGGAAAGAAACCAAATGGCTTTTCTCCTGCTAACAAGGGCTTGTGTAAGAGCACACTGCACTTTGTTTCTGTTACTATACCAGTGCTTCGAGTTCCATCAGTCTCCATGCCAGTAAAAAGACACAATAAAGGAATTCAGACTCAGTCAAGGCTTACTGTGCTCCTTTCAAACAGAAGAGTAAGGGTGTTGCTGAAGCCACAAAAGAACATTTGTAGCAAAGTTATTTACCACTGCTAAATACTATGCTAATAGTAAAGCTTTCAAGGAGAGAGTCAGGGTCGGCCATGCTCAGAGGATGATTAAGATATGCATCAGACCTATGAAGAACAGGAACAGGAAATTCAGGAATGGAAAAAGTAGCAATCTCTCTGCTGCTCCACAGCAGTTTTGTTACAGTCACTTACTGAGGGGTGGGCAGAAATAATCCCTTTCCAGTATTTACAGTTTCACTTAAATTTAACATAGTGCTATAAATCTTACCCAAAAGTTAGTAAGACAATCTTGTCTTCCAAAGAGCTTTTCAAAAGGGTATTTAATTCTTTAAATAAAATACATATTAAATGCCAGGATTTTTATTATGCCAAAATAATTTACACCTATGCATTTACACCTACACAATAGGACACCTGACTAGATTTTGGCAAGTATTTACCAGTATTTACTCATCTGGGCACATACCACACAAATGCAAATACCTTAGAGGAAAAACAGAGCTGATGTGTTTCTTAAGAAGTGTTGTTTGTTGGCTTTTGAGTTTTTTGAAGTGTGTGTATGTATAGATTGACATGCAGTATTTTAATGCCTCCTTATTTAAATGACATCTAGAAAAGAACAGCTACACCTATTTACATACAAACAAATATTTCAGACATCCCCACTACCGCTTCCCTTGCTACAATTAAAACAACGAATATGCAAATCAAGAACACCTGAAAGCAGAGCTCCAATCTACCCAGCCCAAAAATGTAACCATAATTGTTGTATCCTTTATTTCTCTTTTTTCTCCTTCATCAAATCTCCTCTCCTCTCTTCCTGCTGATCTCAATGGAAAAAGATGGAGTTCCCTGGCCTGTCTACAGGTGGAGGCGCTGGAGAGAAGACATGTGTCCCCTTCTACACTTTTCCTACTCTCCTTCCTTCTCAGGAGGTGGAGGACGTTCAGAAGATATCAGAAAGCAAAAGGTTGAGCTATACGTCCTCCCAGAACTGTCACTGCTCCTGCCACATGCAGCCAGGCAGAGAAAGAGGAAAGCTGGGCATCAGGCACACACATCCCTTGCAGGGGAAACATGGGAAAGCACATGAAGACCTCAGAGCAATGGATAGCCTTTCGAAGCCCAGAAAACAACAGAACTTATTTTCCTTTCACTGAAAATACAGAAACAGGATGGGATTGAGTTTCCCATCATTGCACAGGGCTCCCATGCTGCCAGTGTCACAAGAGATGCAGTTTTTCAGGCAGGTGGCCACTGCAGGAGGGCTCAGCTACACCAAATGGAATTCAAAGCTTTGCTTTCAAATGTAATTCACTCCTTATTTCCAGGAGGGAAAAAAAAAAGCAAAAAAGAAGTAGTAAGGAAAATACTCTTACCATCTGACACAGCTGGTCTTAGTAAAGAGAGTAAGAGGAAACTTTCATGCTAGAAAATCTCTGACATTCAAATATAAAGGCCATAAAAAACTCAGAAAGTACCCTAAGTGTTGAGAAAAACAATGTGCAATCCACCAAGATCTTCCAATACAGGCAGAACCTGAGGTAAAATCACAACTCAAGTCTAAGCACAAAGCCTAGTGAAAGCATTTCCCTTCTCTCCAACCAGAGTTGCCTCATATCACAGCTGCAGTGGAAGGAGCCTTTCAAAAAAATACAGCAATCAGGACCAGAACTGGCCACTACAATTTTTGGCTTCTCAGTAAATGCAGCAATTGATAAACAGCACAATTTCCAGTTTCCCTGCAGAGAAGTAAGGTGTTCTGCAGCACAGTGAAAAAGTAGTAAATGCTGTATAAGATGTATAAGAAGTCATTAACAAATATGTGTCATTGCCCAATAGGACATCTGGGTGTGAGTTCAGGGTTTTCTGCATTTCTGCTCAATAGCAAATGTTTTATTTTGGTGACTGTAGTGCCCCTCTGTCCTTGTTTCTGATTTTATCCCTGTTTATCATTTACAAGAGTGCCTCAAACTTCACTACACGCTTTGAATTTCAACTACAAAGTTAACAACTGATTATAATTGTAGTGCCAGATAAATATACAATCCACAGACGAAAAAAATTCCTTGACTATTACTTTATACTACATTTCAACAACAACAAAAACATCAGAAATTTGTTTCACCATCAACTCCTAATGTTTCCATATAGCACTGTATCAGGCCCATGTATGCAAGACATTCAGTAAGTGTCAGCTACTGTGATTAAAAACTAAGTTACTGAAGCCATTTACTGGATACCACAGGAAGGAGACAGAGGAAAGGGTGGCTAATCTAATTCACACAAAGGAGCAAAGGTCACAGATGGATCATTACCTCTTAAAGACAAGAAGCAATTACTTTTATAACAAAGATGAATTTCAACATTAATAATAATTGCTTTTACAGTGTATGTCACAGAAAAACATTCAGGACTTCTTAACATTATTATGGTCACTACACACATATTAAAAACTCAAACAAGATTTTATTGTTTACTGAACCTTCACTCCTTCAGACAAATTTGTAATAGTCTTTTCTGAGCTACTCCTTTTCCATTTCTTTAAAACAGCTTACAACATCACTGTTGCAGAAATCTAGTATTTCTGATTAATAATCTATTAAATGCATGCTCTTGGTATTTGTAAAGACCATACAATATCTTACATGTAATAGTAGTAAAGAATTCATGAGTTGCATGTACATCTAATTCTACAATATCTTGGCAGTTTACTCTGGAGTCACAGATAAAAGTCTGTTACTCTTATTCCATGAGGACCTTTCTCTCTTGATGAAAAGTTCAGCAAGAAGTAGACTTAAGAGTATATACAATTCAAAAACTACTGCTGTATAGAGGCAATACCAGTTTTTATATGCCTAATATACCAATTTCCACATTTTATTGAGTATAGTACATGATGAGAACAATGTTCTAAAAGTGCTATTGAAAGTCATTGTGTCTTAATCTGTTTCTCTAATATTTTGAAAAATTGAGGTTTAAAGTGTGTCCAGACATGGTTTTCAGCTTAAACTCCCCTGAGCCAGGCAGCCTTACTTAACATAAGCCTCATTACCTATGTAATGTAAATACTACTACATAATGTCATCATATGCAAGAGTTGCACAACTTCCAGTTGCTATTTAGAATGTCTGCTTTCAGGACACAAATCTTGCTAACTTTTTTAGAAAAAAAATTCTCATGCTCTGTAAAATAAAGACAAGTAGCATTGTTAACCATTTACTTGCCTTTAAAACCCCCCTCCTAGAACTCCAATGCTTCTCCATGGTTCTCAATCTTTTTAAAGCAGGTTTTGTTTTTTTCAATTGTCTCTCACTTATATACCAGAAAGAACCTATGGTAATCATGAAAGTCACCTGAAACCTGTTGACAAGAATGGGGATGAACCAGGAATGGGTGAGTTTTGCCCAAGAGGGCTATGTGGAAAAAGAGAAGCTGACATCATTCACATTATCACTATGTAAGGGAGACTATGCCACATTACTCACCCATGCTCATCTTAATAGGTAAATTTTCTCTGCTTGCAGCCTCCACAAGGTGTCTCCTGGCCTCCATCACAGCTTCCTTTTGTTTGAGGTTCATGAAGGACTCCCAGAGAGCTTTGGCAGCTGGATCACTATAAGAAAATGACACAGTTACACTAAACATTGCTTGAATAATGGAGTAAACTTAAGACATTATTTACGTTTTGAGATGAATGCTTCTACTTACTAATCTCTCAGGTGGGCAGGATACAAGCAAAAATAAAGTGATATAAATGCTTGATTATTCTTAGCAGAACAGTTGCTACAGTTTTACAGAAAAGCTAGATTTTTTTGCTACCAATTATAAAGCATTAGAATTCACATATAATAAATAAGCATGTCATTCTAAGAATAAGCACTATTGTTCAACAATGAGAATATTAGAAACAGTCCAAACTTGTTCAGTTACTAAAAAACTATTGAAAGGATGGGTTCTAACTTCCCCCATGAGTTTATATCCCAAAGCTGGTGCTTCCAATGCTGAAGGCTGTTGTTACAATTTTGATGAACTACTTCACTTTGGGTTTCACGGGTTCTCTGTATGTGAAATTAATAATCCATAGCAGAAATTAACTGTCCTTATGATTTCTGTAATTACAGATTTCCCTTTTGTTGTTGTTGCTGCTAAACTTAAATTCGGCACTTGTGTAGCTCATTTGCACTCAGTTCCCTGTCAGTCTTCTCTTTCCTCCAGGACACTGCATTTGTTGCTAGTGAATGAATTCAGTGTTCTCTCGGTGGCAGGGGAGGATAAAGTAGAAAAATCCCTTGCTTGGGGCTAAAGCCACACATTGAGATTAATTTTGCTGACTTTTTTTTAAATTTACTTTTTGTTTTAAAGGAAAAGCTTCCCTCTGCTTTTTCCTCAGGAGACAACTCCTAAAGACATTTTGATGTCATTTACAACATGCATATAAACATGCCAAAACAAGCTTTGTTTCACGGAAATAGAAATCCCTAATAATTCATTTGATATCCATTCCAGAGCAGCTGTTCTTAATGCTCTGCTGCAACAGCAGGACTGTATTTAGCAAATCTGTGCTGTCTCTCAAACCAGGTATGAGGATCACCAAGCCCCATTTCTGACATTCAAGCAACCCACATCCTCTATCAAAGCCTGAGTGGGTGGAAGGCCTGTGGGAAGAAGGTTGAGTTACCCTTCTTCTGAGCTAATCATAAATAAAAAGGAAGTGCAAATTTCACCCTACTGCCATGGTTTAAAGAAAAAAAAAATCAGATGACCTAACACAGTCTTTCCATTTCTCTTTCAGACAGTGAAATTCAACATTTTTCTAAAAACAGAGGCAGGAGGCAGCACCTCCCCAAGGCAGCTGGGGTACCCGCAGCAGCTCCCTCTACTCCATCACCAAGAGTGATCTGAGCACTGATGCTGTGACTTTTCATGGGCAGCAGCTCCAAGGAGATTCCTCACAAGAAAAACTACAGTGATATGTAACATACAGTAGCACAAGAAATGAGAGATTTCCAAAACAACTAGATGCTTCAATACAATTAAAAAAATCCTTTATTGAAAGAGTTGTCAAGCATTGGGACAGGCTCCCCAGGGAAATGGTGGAGTCACCATACCTGGAAGTGTCCAAAAATGAATAGATCTGGCACTTTGTGATATGGTTTAGTGGGCATGGGAGTACTCAGTCAAAGGTTGGATGATCTTGGAGGTCTTTTAATGGCTCTGATTCTGTGATCCTCAGGTATGCCATTTTTACAGGTTATCTACTCAATCTACTCCCCACCCAACATCACTTGTAAATGCACTGTATTGATCCTGTTCACATCACATTCACAGGGTATGTCTCTGTCATTTACAACTGGGCATGAGGTTTGGATTTTATAAGCCCACTGCATTGCCTGATAATTAATCCCTTCCTGAACATGCAGTTCCAATACCAAATCTATAGAGATCAGGAATTGGACCTGAAACAGCATAAAGCTAGGTTTATAAATACTTTTGTCACTATTTGGAAGAAAGAAAAGTCAAACTTCTGTTTTCAGATCTTTAACCTGTTCTCATTCTCACAATTCTCTTCATCACCATAAGTGTACACTCAGAGTCTCACATAAACAAGATACCAGGAGCTAAGCCTTTCAAACAAAGGAAAACAAGCAACATAAGGAAGCTAAAATAAAAGCCTACCAGATTTTGCTCAGGTTTTTGTAGTCCAATCTTCAATCACTCCTATACTTCATAAAGGTACTTAGCAAACGGTAAAGTGTGGAAAACTCGTCCTAAAAGCATCTATAGAAGTCAATAAAAGAGTGCATGTGATAAGGTTACACCATTTTTCCATAATCCCTGCTTGCTGCTCTCCCTTTCCACACCAGGTGTGGATCAGTCTTGTCACTTTAGAGGGCAAGGTCTTTGAAAGAAACACGTGTCACACTAAACTGTATCATCACTACCAGAAGTCTCTTTTTCAGCTGGTACTTCTACTTGCTAATAAACTATAATACTGCTCCAAAATAACAGACCCATTATTTTAAACTAAACAAACAAACAAAAATTAAGAACGAGTCATATTAGTGCTTTAAGAAAACAAAAAAAAAATAAAAGGAAGTGGTGTGGATTTGCTTTTTGCTTTGTATATTCTTTCTTCCTCCTTTAGCCACAGTATGTTTTTCTTTAATCCCGAGGACCAAAGTTTGCAGGATCCCTGAGGGTTCTTTTAATGCACCAAAAATAACAAAAAGCAAAACAACTATGGTAGAGCCTTAAAGGAGATGAGAGTCAACCACACTACTGTATGCTACATCTCGGTCATCCAGAGTTTCTGTAGACATTTTTCTTCCCACTGCTTTGCAGAACACTTAGTGGTTTAGGTATCATATATATAACTATATACAAGCAGGAAGAGGTCAATGTATATCAATAGCTAACACAGTCAACTAGGTCAATCCACAGAAAACAATTTTTAAGCTCAGTAATTCTTTTTTTTTTTTTAATATAATAGGGGAAAAGAGCCACAAAAGTACTTTATTTTTTCTGTTGCTAACACTTTTCCTGTTCCCCCTCTATTACCCTTTCCAAGAAAGGCTTTTGCTTTGAAAAACACCCATTCTTAACCTTCGTCAGTGACAAGACAAGAATGACTGCTGGGAATGAGTCAGTAGGACACAGTACAGGGCTCTGGTGTTGCCTCTTGCCTGATCTGAGAAGTTACCACAACATTTTCCTTTTAGAGATTTCTAACACTTGGAAAATACATTATCTTATCTTACCCTTTTGGGGAAACATTTGTCTGCAACTGCCTTCCAGCTCTTGTCACGGTGCCCTTCCCCTCCTCTTTTTCCCATCTGCAGTTCCTCTGCTTTGGTGCAAATACCCCAATCTGGTGACACTGGTAATCAATGATTTCTAAGGAATCCAGCACCCCAATTAAAATTTCCATCTTGTCTTGCATTCCTTGTCTTCCCAAGAGCTATGTAGTGATTTTACACATTATGTAGTCAACCTCTGCACTCTGAAAGTAGTTTTCTGAAATGAAACTGTTGTTTGTTTTTTTTTAATATTCAATGCATTTAAAAACCCTTACAAGATATTGTCTGAATGATGATGGTTCGCTTAAGAAAAAATAAATCCTTTACAGTTACACAACAGTACAGCTCAGGAATTCAAAAACACTCTTCAAAAAAAAGTCACAAAATTAGGTAAATATTACAGTACACACTTCTGTGCACTTCTATTACAAAATGTTTTGAAGTGCACAGCAAGAGAAGAGAACATAAAAATTCACTAACATTAAAGAGGCCTCTCTGATAAATTAGTTTCACAAGGGTAGAGTTTTGCTCACAGATTTGATACCCTGCCCATTTATTGCTAAAGTCATTGTATTGTACCTAATTTACCAGTTATATCAGAAAACAGAATTTAATAAAAACAAGCGCAGCAGTAACCGGGTAGAAAATTTATTAAACAAAAATATCACATTAACTCCAGAGAAAAAGCATTAAGTCTTTGAAAAGTCCCACTGGGCACACTTGTACCATTCAATTTACATAAAGCAGTCTTTGACAGATATCTCATAATTGAAAATTTCTCCCTTCCCCCATAGACAATTTTTCAAAATGAGATATTCTCTGATCCAAAACTAAGTAAAATTCAACTGCATATAATTTGTACTTTCAAATGACAATGAAAAAGATGATAAAGAAAGAGGGAGAAATCTAGACAACTAAAAGAAGCAGCTTCCCTACTTCTGATATTTGCATGCCAGTTTTCAAAGCTGAATCATGAAGACAGAGGGGAAAAGGACCAAGTCATCAGATCCAGAGTATATATATGAATCCTAAAATGAGACACCAGCTGGCAATAATGCCAGGAAAAAGGTGCTGATAAGAACCAGTCAGAAAGACAGAGATATTCCATGCTGACTAAAGCTTGATGCAGGTGCTTCAAAGCAGCTCCAATTTGCAGCCTCCAAAGGTACACTTTCTCTAATTAAAGATAGGAGAGATGGAAAAACAAAAATAAAAATCAATAATAAAACGACTTAGCCATGAAGTGGCTAACTAGCTAGCTTCTCAAATTTATAAAATCCAAAGGAAAGACCACACAATGAAATCTGTTGTTTACAAGATGAAGGGTGAAAAAGCCAAAACCCTGAGCAGAAGTATAGGGTACAGTATGGTAAGCAGCTCTCTTGGTGATAGTGCACCAGCTTCAGCAATACTCACTGTGGGGGAGCTTACTCTCATTCCCATGGAACTCCTTTCAGCAATGTGTTTTGATAACTAAACTAATCTGTTTTATCTAGACATTTACAGGTTGATTATCAAATGCCTAATCTTGCAACTGTTAAAATAATTGTAACTTACTCTCTTGATCTGAGTCTGGTCCAGTTCTGCAAGGACAACACTGCCAAGTTTATCTGATCTAGAAAGTATCCCTATTCCTGATCATCTGCAGGCTTAGTCTCAAAGCTACTCATTTTGAACAAGTTTGGGGAGAACAGGAGAGGCTGGTGGCACTGAGATGTGCACTGAGCTGAAGGCAGTAGTCTGGAAACAGGTGAAATCAAGCACCAGTCAATGGAGAGCAAATTCTCAGAGCAGACGCAAAACTAGAGGCCATGACACAAATCTGGGGGCACTTATCATGAGGGGGTCCAGTGCACAACACCACAATTTACCCTTGGCTGAAATGACATGTGTCTTGCTTCAAACCACAGTACAGAAAGATATTTACTTCCCTTACTGCTTCAGCTCTTGTCCATTATTTACAAATTAATAAAATACAGTCTTCTTGGTCTCTAATGCAAGAGCAAAAGGTCAGGAAGTGATAAGCCTATACTAGAAAATATGTTCATCCAATTACTAAGTGCTCCTCATTTACCATTATGTTTTCAGATGTATGAATAGACCATTTCCAACCCTCCTAGCATTTGTAGTACTAGTTTGGCAATATATTTCTTCAAACAGCATGAGTAATTAACCAATAAAAACAAGACAAACACTCTTGTCCAAGCAGCATACCACAATCACCAAAATTATCAGCCACATATGTAGTCTCTGGCAAGCTATTGCGAATTATTATGATGTGATCTAATTTCCAGTCAAGGAAGATAAAAGTGACATGTACATTATCTATTACTGAATTTTTGTCTGGACTTCTTTGCCTAACAGGACAAATTCAGGTCATCCTGTTTTCTCCTTATAAAACACTGGCATTTTTTTCAGTTACATGTAGGCCTTGCCATGCCCCCAGGCTTACTGAAAAACAGGTCAAGAGTCCCTTCCATAACCTTTTCAAAGGCCAAATTGAGAAATCAGTATCTACATAGAGTTTCCTTCACAGATCTCTTGTAGCTTAAATGCAAGAAGAAAAAGATGACTTTGTACAGTTTTATTTTGCTTTTAAACCTCTTGGCATCAGGTGAAAGCACAGCCTATATCATAACATCATAAACAGCAAATAACCAGGTGGAGGACATCATATGAGCAAGATACTAATAAGGAAGAAAGAATAAGCAAACGTTCCTGTTTATACACCTGGCAAAGGACATGGGATTTCTAACAGCAATTTGCTGACACGGGCTATGAATAAGAGACAGAAAATAACTGAGTGGGCTTCAAAAATTAATCAACTGAAATGACAGAATTTCAGCATAACAAAGTAGTTGTGTTTATACTTTCACAGATAAAAAAAAAATCAGAAGGAAAACTGTGGTCGTCTCAACATGTGACAGACTCTGCAGTTATTGTATCAGCAAAGCTTTCAAAACCTTTCGCCTATATAGCTTTACAATTCAGCTGCATCTGTATATTTTCACAAGGGGAAGGGAGAAGGGAAAAATTCAGTAAAGATTAAATTAGAGGGTCATTAATACCACAAAGCTGCCCAAAACTGAGTGGCTGCTAAAAAAACCCCAAAACAGTGTGCTGCCAAGTACTGCATTTGCAATAACATTTCTTTAAAGAAAAAGTAACACCCACATGAAGTGCACAGCACTTCAAAAAACAACACCAACTGGTCAGAAGACCATTACTACAACGGACAAATCCATTGCTGCAATATGTCATTTGAATACCGATAAACCAAAGAGAAGCACCAGGCTGTGATAAGATGCAATGATTTGGCTTTGAGCCTGGAGCAAAGGGCCACGAATCAAGAGAGAGCCTCCCTCCTCCAACTGCCCTGCGGTTTCAGAGCAGAGGCTGCGCCAAGGCTACACCGGATGTACCCTGGATTCCTGGGGACAAGTGCCAGCCTGACAACTGTGCTAGGGACAGTCAACTCCCTGACTGCACCCCACCACACATACAGCAGCTCCCCACTGGAAAGAGCCAACAACATCTGGAACAGCCTCCCTGGAACAGCCGCTCCTCCACGCAACAGGGATTGTATGGACATGCTGTGGGGAACACCAGGAGGGTGAGAAGAGCTCTGCACTGCCATGTTCCCAGAACACAGCTGGGCTCAGAGAATGAAGCTGCTGTTCATTTCATCCTTCTGAAAGTGACCAAACAGCTCCAACATAATTTATCTAAAATTTCCCATATAGAAACAGCTATCAGTATTTCCAGGAGCTAAGTTTCTAGCATGGCTGCAATTTGAGCACATCCCAAGCATGTGCTCTTGATGGGCTAAGCAAATGTGTATTCAACTAAAGATGCAGCAATACTTTACCCAGAGAAAAATATAAAAATAATAAAACTTTTGTTTTCAAATAAATTTAAGCTGCATATCCCCAGAAGGGACTAACATTATTTCTAAGAAAGCAAAAGAACGTTAAGTTTTAAAGTGGTTCCTAGCAGTGGGCTGTCATTGTGCTGTTGAACATTTTGTACAGTTGGCAGATCTGCTCAGCCTAATTAAATGTACTTCAGACAGTAGAAACTGGAACTATTTTCCAATCCATCCTAACCTTAGGAAAAAAACATGCAAAAAGCTAATGTCATCTTGGTATTGTGCTTGCAGAAAACTGCAGGAGCATGAAAATTACCACCTCTGCCATAGATTAGCAAACATTTTGCAACATGGCATAGCACACAAAACCTTTTAAAAAACAAGTTATTTGCAGCCCTTCAACTTAGAACATTATTCTCACATCCTCACTAAGATGTATGTTAAAAGGCTTCCATGTATTGGTTTTATGATTAGAACACGAAGCAAATAGTACAAAAAAAGGTGTCCAACAGCCAATATTAAAGAATATAAATATGTTATTGAATAATTTAATGGTTATTTCCCAGTTTCACTTCAAGCCCTCAAGTCACTCGGTGGGTGTAATCTGTCTTAGACTCAACTGTGGCTGTATACTTTGGCACGGAGTCAAAACAGAGAGGTTATTGTTTGATTTATATGCCAAGGGCCTCTTAGATAAAGGGCTAATGGCAGGCTGATAGCTTCAGCCTTTGCATATGGTGTTTATATAGACCCTTCTTCCCGCTCCCTCCTTTCTGTGTATGCTCCAGGAAGGCTGTGTCACATCAAGATCAAGTTAATTAATTAACTCATACTAGTATAATTTGATTGATAAAACAATCGGTTCATTAAAGGTCACACAGAGTGCTGTTAAAACACCAACTTTTCTGCCTCAACAACACAAGGTTTTGAGATTTGCATTTTTCCACGCTGCAAACAGGAATTTTTAAGAAATAATCTCACTAGAAAAATAGATGAAAGAAGCTATGAGAAATTAATCTGTCAATTAAAGTGCACTGCAAAGTTCATAAAATAATCAGTGCTTCATGAGATATTTAAGCAAAAAATAAATCACATCCTACAACAGAAAGGGTCACATAAACGAATTTTCTATATTGTTAGTTCTGCAAACTATTGAGCTTCCCCCAAAAGAAAACTATAGACCTTGCATATGTGATATACTTTGCTATTTACTATATCCAAACCAGGAGTATTTCCTAGTATATAAGTTTCTATAACCTTAAAATACTTTAGAACATAGTCCTATATGACCAAGTTATCATTTATAAGATGTTAGGGAACTTCATTATCAAATTATACAGTAATTACTTTTCTACAAGGCACAAGCATCATGAATTTTTAAGTAAAAAATGTAATCTAATTTTAAAAATATAGACAAAATAATTTCATAAAGACTAAATGTTTAAGAGCCTTTTGTCACCAATTTGTTTTAAAACACTTATTATAAAAAACACACATATAAAAAAGAAGCTGCCAGTCATGCAGCTCTGAAATAATGTTTAAAGTACTGCAAATCAGCTTGCAGCCACCAAGGCTGAAGTGCTTTGAGCAAAACTGGGAGCTGCTTATCAGCCACCAGTTTTACAATGGATTCTCCTCTGGACTACCTGAAACATCTGTGGTAATAAAAAAGGTGAGAAGTGATAGGAGTTTGTCAGTTCACTGTACACTGTTCAATAGCCAGGAATACATACAAAGGAAGTACAGTATTCACTGGACTAATACAGTAGATTCATTCATAAAAAAGCAAGATTTGCCACTAGAAGTCAACATTTTCTTAATATTTTGCCTCCTCCCCTGTTTTTACTTTGGCATGGGTTTCCTTGTGCCAGTAATACTGACGCAGCATGCAGAATCACTTTGCAAACCAAACCAGCAACAAAGAATTTCCTTTGCCTACTCCTTAACAGCTGGGAGGTGCTGCCATGCAGTTCCACAGAACACAGCCCACGTTTTCCTTCATAACTGGTTTTGTCCACAGCTGACTCAACAAGGCCATAGAAAACCCCAACAGGCAGAGCACAAGGGAAAGTCCTGGCTCACAAAAGAAGATTACATCGTGGAGTGCACCAGGGGAAGTTGGTTAAAAAATCACCAGTAAGACAAGGAACATTTACTGTTCATTATATTCAAGCCATGATATTTAGCTTCATAAAGGCATATCTACAGATACTGACACTTCAGTGCAATGACAGTCAAGTAAACTTGAATTTTGCAGTCATTTTCAGACATGGGATGATGAAGCAGATTATTGCTTAATATCAGGAGAAAATAATATTCACAAGACACAACCAGTGACTAAGACCAACAGTAATAAGAAAGTGTTCTTTGAATTTGTTACTGAACATCATGAGAGAAAGAAGTATATGGAACTATGGGACAGGATTTTCACAAACATAGTTGCAAAGTCTAAAACACATTGAGAACACAAAAAATCAAAAATTTATTTCAGACAGACAAAAACTGTGAAAAAAGTGATATCAAACCGGTTTTTAAACATCATCATAATTTAAAGTTGCAAAATTGCAGTTTTGTACAAACTATAAACTACTATGTTCCAAGAAAACCATGACAACTATACTCCAAACCGGGAAGAAATATGCTCCCTGTTATCAGCAGAGCATGGGAGAACTTAAAAATAAACATTTCAGGAGGTACTTATAAATACAACCAACACAGCAACCCCAAATTGTCACACAACTTCTCTGTTTATCTACAGTTCTTTGCTTTGGGATTAATTCCTTTTCTTTCCTTTATAGATAATGGAAAGTAAATCAGACTCTTAACATTTGACATATTTTTGGTCAAACAGGTGACCTGAATTACAATAAAATTTAATAAATAATTGTTAAAAGGTTGGTAACGATTCACATCAGGAATTGATTAAAAAGAAGGGAAACAAAATCTCCCAACAAAAGTAAATTATAACACAGCATTCCACACTTACCCCTTTTTTTTCTTGAATAAAAAAATAAAAGAGAAACTTAGCTCTATCTGGCTCATTCATATATCTACTTTACAGATGGCCATACTTATAAATTAAAATGTGTACACAAGTCTGATGAGTGTGGTAAACCACCATGTGAAGCATGTTCATCTCTTGCCAAACCCACCATCTTCAGTTTTATCAAATATTTCCTCAATCCAAGCATCATGTAAACTTGTAAGGACAAGCATTTTAATGACAGTCTTATTTAATGTGAATCTAAATATAGACATATTTGTAAACATATATATATATATGTATGCTGTGATACACATACAGTAATATTTTGGCTTTAGAAACCCAAAATTTTAACATATACACTTTAGCATCTATGACACAAAACAACTTTATTTGCTAATAACCACATACATGAGACAATGCAGCTGTGCATGAATGATGCTATTAAAAAGTAATGCAACTCCACTCATTGCTGCTTCCAATATCAAAGAATTACAGTGTAAACCAATGACACCAGCGTGCATTAAACCAAGACAGCAGAAAAATAATCCCTGCACTGTATTTTATCATAATACAAGTCAGCACAAATGCATGCATGCACAGATTACCTGAAAATTTGATTAAGAAATCCTCTTATTCTATTCCATTATATAGACTAGTAATACAGAATTTCTGTTTCAGTTTAATATTAGAACAGTCAGTGAAAAAATTATTGTAAAATATCCAGAGCTTTTTTAAATGTAGAATTTTACATATATATATATATATATACATATATATATACATATATATATCTATATATCTCAAATGATTTGGTCACAATAATCCTCTAGCCAGACAGCATTCTACAATGTTTCAGCTGATTATAGACGGCCAATACAGCACTTTCCTGTGTTAAAAAACAAAACCACACAGTCCAACAAACGGCCTGAGGAGCTATGGGTTCTTGTCCCTTTTAAGTTCTGTTTATTCTAGCTATTCCCAATATCATTAATATCCACTTGAACCTGTAAACTTGAAGGTCAACAAAAGGTGAAACATAAGGAAGCAATATAATATGGAATATTCAACTAGATTATATATTGTGAAACATTAAGGCAGTTTCCTTAAACTACACTTCTAAAATTTTTTTTCCTTGAGTAGTAGAAAAGATAGGAAGATAAACTCCATATTAAACCAGAGTTTAATTTGGAGGATTTACAGAATGACTAGCAATTCCCTTTAGTTATTTTAAAATTAACTAACTCTGCCTTTCTAGAAAATGCTACGCAATAGAAAAATAGTTAACAAACAGTCCAGAGACTGAATAAAACTACACACCCCAAATTGCAATATTTTATAAATATCTTACCACTGTTACAAGCAACATGAGCCTCTAACCTTAGTCTGCAATGATTGTTGTTGTTAAGCTACAGCAGTGAAATGTTATGTTACACATATAAGCTTGTGACCAGCAGCACTGAGAACGCACAAAAGCCTTACAAATACAACACCTCTCAAGATCAAGAGAGATGTTTTTTTGGACTAAACATCAAGCAAAATCTCTGCAATTCCCGACCTACCTTTCCTCTCACAGCTATCCTTCTGCAAATGATACATGCCAACACTAACAAAGTTATACACGCAGATAAACCAGATCATCTTTATTTGTGACATCAGAAAGAAATACAGATATAAATCGTTGTGCCCTACATGTGCCGTGGCATCCAAATGCAGTACATCAAATCTGCAACATAAACTGACTAAACTGAAAAGGTTGATACTGCAGGGAGAAACCACTTGGATCAGGACACTTCATCTTCCCAAACTACCCTGTGAAAAGGAGAACGAGTGCTTAATTCCATAAAGCCCTGTTGCCTGCAAATTACAAAATTACTGGATTTAGGTTACTGACCAGTACACCAAAGCTCCCTTTGGGAAACTCTGATTTAAATATAACACTGTCACACACACACTGGAAGTCATGCAAGCAAGCCGACTTAGCTTTCCAACTTCATATGGCAGCTGATACTGCTACAAGATAATTTCTGCATCAGCTATCAAATGTTTTGGCAGAAAGAAAGTTCCTCTAAACAAGTAAGGCTGCTCTGGTGAACTACTGAAAGAAGCAATAGCACCAGCATGAAACGGCTGGCAAAGGAGCAGGTTCAACCTAAATAAATTTCTGAAGCCAGCTCTATTCACATTCTACAAAACCAATTGCCAGTGATGCTTCATACCATTACATGACTACTGTGCAAACAGCAACGTTTTTTGTTGTCATGCTTATTCTGGAAGATGTTACCCTGAGGCAAATCTTGAGGAAACAAAGGCACATTTGGGAAGGTAAGGAGTGCAGGAAAAGGAACCCATGCAGAGCTGTCACTGCTCACCAGACTGAGGCATGAGTGGAAGAGAAGCATTAGTCACACAAACAACCTGAAACAGAAGCCATGCCTGGCAATTGTATCAACAAGAAACAGATCATCATCCTTGCCTGAAGTCCTTTTATGACATTTACTTATCGACTTCAAGAACCTCTAAAGTCTATAATCTTGCATGATTATTACCTTGCAACCAAGTGCCTCTGAATGTCTTAAAATATATTAATTCCAGTGTGTCTCTTTCAAAAGTTGGATTATCTCAAAAATTTTACTGGAAGTATATCAAGAAAAGAGGGATTTTATTCATCTTTTTTAAGGCTTATTCTTTTTGATCTACAGCAAGTGTACTTAACAAACACAAGGCTGGATAATTTTAACCCTATTTGCTGACAGCCAAGGCAGAGGGAGCTAGCAGTTTACTTTGAGGGTAATGGAGAACAAACAAGATGCATCTCAGGAAAGTAGGGCTTGTTTTGACAAATGCCAACTGATCTTCAGGTCTTACTAATCCTTGAAGTATTAAATCCCACTAAGCTCCATCTTGTATACAGACATGACTTTGAACATGTTCTGTGCAAAGAGGAAAGCAGATTAACTATCCACTGTGCAAAGTCTCCTAGCTCTAAGATGTGGTCAGGACACCTCAAAATAGTTTAACTCTATCCTTCCTATAACCCCTAGTTAATTCCTTTAAAAAATTATGTTATTTAAAAATATATAATACATACTGTTAGAATTTCATCTATTAACCAGCTGGTAAGGTTCCCTCCCTTCTGCAATAGCTTCACAGCAGTCATCTCTGCAGAAGAGCCTTTATTACAGGCAACACAACATTTAGCTACTCTAAAACTTTCCCATTATTAAGCAGTACTAAAGGGGATCTTACAGAATTATGGTTATACTGAGGCACTCTGTGGAAAGCAATGCATCACACTTGAACTGGGAAAAACAAGTTGCACTTCCAACCAAATATATGGTAGTGTTGTCACTTCTTGACAGGTATTCAAGACTAAGCTTCTCTGCATTGACTCAGCATGGGACCAGGTCTAGGAGTGCTCCTTCCTATTCTTCTCTTGCACCCCCATCCCTACAGTCATAATACATTCCTTAGAAGTCTTCAGAGATTTCTCAAAAGGCTCTTCTGTAGAAAGAATAGAAAGGTAGGATGCGTTTGTCAAGTAGAGTTAAAAGCCAAACAAACAAAAACCAAAACTAAAAAGGTTATTCCAGCTGTCCACCAACATTCAAAAGCAGAAGTGACACCTGATCTTTAGAGCCCAGAGCAACAATCAAATGCAGACTGGTCCAAATAAACAACCAAGCACACAACAGCAACTGAAAGACTGCCAGAAACAACTGACATCCAGATGAACACTGAGGCCAGTTTGCTTCCTTCAAGACAAACAAATGAAAAAATCAATGAAAAGTGAAATTCTTTCTGTCAGAAGTACAATTGCTTATTGTGACCTGTTCCACCCTGTTTTGCAATTAGCAGATCTGGAGATATACTACTTCACAAGATAAAGGGAAGGATTGATGCTGAAAGGCTTCCCAGATACATCACAGGCCTCCTAGCGTTCTTGCCCACTGTAATATAACAGGCCATCATTCCAGCATTACCCCAAAATTCACTCTTGCTCCTCTAACAGTGGCAGAAGTCTGCAGGGGTGAAGGGAAAAAAGTACATTCAAATAATTTCTTAAAACTTTCTACTCGTAACCATCACTTAACCTCATCTGAGTTTCAACTGGCTGCCTTTTGGTCCAACAAAATGTTTCAGCAAAATGTTTCATTCCTACAAGCTGCAGGACAGCTTATGCAGAATGCCAGACTAAGTTACTGCATGAATCAAGTTAATTGAAAGCTTCTGAGTAGGATTTTGTGCACTACAAGGTACAGCAAAATTCTTGGCAAGCACCTCTTTAAAATGTGTACATTAAAGATTTACTTTTCAGGGATTTTAATTTCAGTTTTGGACAAAGCAATGAATTATACTAAATACGAAGTCTGATCCTTACAACAAACATATTGCTTGAGAATATTACATGTAACACAATAGGTTACTTTAGAGCATTCTGCTCTGCGTTTTAAAGCTATTGCATAAAGTTATTTTAATAAAAATGATTCCAGGGAAAGAGCAGTTAGTAATGAGGTGCTGACAACTGAATCTACATTTAGGGATTGCACTGGAGTGCCAAGTCCACTTTTACAGATGCGCTGTTTAGCTATCCAGTAGATGTCCTCAGGGCATGTAAAACCAATGTATTTTGGGTCACGTTTGGCAGCAGACACAGATGAGACAAGTGAAAATATTTACCAAGAACACATCTGACGTGTGTTTTTCTTATTAGAGAAATGTAAGAAAATAAACCCAGGTACCATGGAATGCCAGGAATTCCTTCTCCTCAATGTTTTTGATTTACAAGGCCAATTTTTGGTAGTCTCCTTTGACCTCCCTCCCTCATTTGCTTGCCTAAAGCCTAGAGTCATCAATGCAACCTCTTGATTAAGCCATTTTGAGGGCTTAATGTAAAAAAATACATCCTCATCACAGATGGAAAGACAACTCTTTGCATAAATGGCTCAGTTACCACAAAAATCAGTGCTTAGTAAGCTTTATGGTATAACTACTTAAAAGAGTCAAAGATATTCTTTTTATGAGTATTCAAATAGATACTTTGAGATCCAAAATAAATAGTAGAAAAAAAAAATCTGAAGCAGTCTTTACATCTTAAAGATGAGATGTTTGAACATGTAGGGCCGGATTCTTTGCTATCATGTTGGTGAAACTTAGATCAACTCAAGGGCTGAGTCCTGCCTATCTTCATTATTCCTCTCTCTTACTTCAAAGTAGCATAGTTGTCATAGTTTCAATGCAAACCTAGAGCCCCAGCTTCCTCAGATCTCATGCAAACCTAATATGGACAATTCCAGCCTTCAAAACCAAACTGACAGCTATTCAGAAAGAATAAAGCTCCAGCCTCAGGCTTTCATTTTTTATAACCATCTCCAGATCCTGGTTGATCTGTCATGAGAAACAGATAAGGAATTCTGTTCACATTGCATATATTTACCCTGTGTTCTGGGTATCTTCTCACAACCCCTTCCTGATACACTTCTGCCTGCCACAGAATGAGTGATGAGAGCAGAATTTTGCCCTAATCCAAAATCTCTTGATTTTTAGTTGCTTTTTGTAGTCATTCGATATTAACTCTGCATCCTCCTCCTAAAAAGGGCTTCCATAATCAATGTGTTCAGTACTGTTTAATTCCCTTCTCCTCCAACTCCCCTCCTTATCACCAAACCAAATGTCCCATATGGCATTTTCTGATGGCATTTTCTGACCTGTCAAAGAAGATCTGAAGCCATGGCACATTCCCATCATCAGTAAGAACTGCAGTTTTTTCTAGTTTTTTTCCCTTTTTTAAGGGGTAACTGGAGCTTAAGCAACCACATGCAGCATACACATTCAGCGTGTGTTCTGTGGCTGTTTCCAGTTAGTGAAAATGACCCGATATGGATTTCTTTTTCTTGTTACTTATTTAAATAGGTAGTAGAATTGTGCAGATAATTAGACAAGGTCATAAAACTTTTTCTCTCCCATATAGGTTGGAAATCTTTTCCAGTCGAAGATTATTTTAAAAATATAATCTATGGAAACTAAGTGGTACTTGGTGGGGGCACAGTCATGCAGAACCTGCAGAACCTGCAATTTATCAAGGCATAAGAACATAAGAACAACCACTTCTGAAACTGCGAACAGTTATAAAGTAGCAATACCCATTTCAGCATCCCCTAACTACACTTCAGGAAAAAGAACACACACACACACAAGTAAACATTAGACATAGGCTTCATGAATTAGATACTAAAGATCTGCCATCTAAATAACAGAAGCCATGCTAAATATTATTTGCCCATGCTAAATAGCAGGAAAGAATGCTGGATTTTTGGTTCAATTAAATTAAAATTAATAGCTGTGTATGTATTTATCTATCTAAACCCAGAGTATTTCTCTGTGCAAGATTCCATCTACTTTTCAAAGTAAAAGCATCTTCAAGTTCTGACAGGTAAATAGCTGACTTCACATAAATTTAAGCCTGTGTAAACTTTGATTCCTGGTTCATATTAAGTCTGGAATAATGAAATAACCCAAATCATATAGTCAAAACTTGCAATCAGACCTGCTGCCAACAGATAATATTGTTTCCTTCCCAAACATTACTTCGTCATCCTAATAAGCAGCTGTCATTTGTTCGTCTCATCAGTCTCTTACAGCACATTTCTCTCTGTTGTTAGATAGAGCAGGCTTACTTTACAGCATGAGAATGATAAACGAAAACACCTCCCCAGGTCACTCAGTCACTCTCTGTTCTGGCACTATGGCTGAACAGCAAATGAGTAATTCCACAATATGTAATAACGCCAATGCATATCACTGCATTTTAAAACCTCGCTGTTGAGGTCATTCAGGAGGCAAACTTGAAGGCAGATGGCCAAGCAGAATAAGAGCTAGTCTTAGAAAAATCTCACAACATCAGCCAAAGCAATAGTCTACGGGAGATCGTACTATAACACAAGAAAGATCAGAGCTCACTTTAGAGAACCATAAAGTCTACTTAAACAGACACAGTCTTTATGCTACTATAAAACTCTGAATACATCTGCAGGAAAATGCACTGTGGCCACACCAAGAGAAAAGCACTTTGCAAACTTACACAGGGGAAAAAAGAAACTCACAATATTCACAAACAAAAACATTAAGGGAACAAAAAAGTGATGTCAGTTTTAAAAGAAATGCTACAGAGGGACAAAAAACCATTGCCTCTAAGCAACATAAAGACCTTCTCTTTCTGTCCTGACTGCAGACAGTAGTTACTCTTTCTGACAGGCCATCAGAAAGAGACTTGTCCTTCTTTATATCTTGCAAGGAATAAGCTTGCAGAACCGAGCACAACGGTAACAAGGGAACAGCTAGAAGATAAACTGAGGGGTTGTACTCACTGAATTTCCTTACAGGCATATAAGCCACCTTACTCTGATAACCAGGTGAAGATGCAAGTACTCGGATATGTTGATGGCTGAACAACTTCAGGGTAAGATTCAAATTTATTGTACCTTTCCATGGACAAAGGAAGGTAAAAAACTTGGGACTTAATGGCAGAACTCAAATAGATAGAGAGAATATGGAGAATAACATAAATACAGGGCGTTTTTCTTCTTCTGAACTAAAAATGTCTTAAAAAAATTAAGTGTGAAGGTTCCAATTTTGCCATTTTCACCAAACTGATTCCACAGGCAACAGTATCTCAAACCTCTTGACCCTTATACTATGCTATCACAGTGTTAGAGGGCTCAAGAAAAACAGTCTGAATTCCATCTGAACACTCCCATTACTAAGCCTGGGTAGCCTAGACAAAGAAGACAGAGATTCTTGAAGTACAAGAATGAAGTCTTGAGCAGTCCAGCTTCCCACAACCCTCAGAAGTCCTTTTTGTGGGCCGAGACGCATAGATAAGGAAGAGCCACCCAGCTGATGCCAAGAGCCTGTCAGCCCAATTCATTCTTTATCTCAAGGAAAATAAGCTTCAAACTTCCTCTTATCTAGAAGACAACTTCTAAGGCTTCTGAGCCCAGTCATAACAGACAATTGACAAAAATGTGGCACCTATTAAGCAGGAGGATGGTTGGACAAAATCTCTCCTGAGATTCCTCTGCTGCTTACCTCAACAGACTCACCACTGCAGCAAACTGGGGTCTTGCAGAGTAGCAGCAAGGTCTTCTAACAATGCTGTATGTTACATAGCACAGGCAAGCTGGAGGTCTTGACCTCTTTCCAGAATTTTCCACTCTCTGCACAGCCCTCTAACCCCTTCATTTTTTCCATTTCAAGGAGGTCTCATGTTGAAAGGATCAAGGCAAATATACACATTTATTGTAAAATATAATAAATCTTATCAGCTTGTTCATCTCATCCTGTGACAACAGTCAATTATGTTCATTTGACTCAGGCTGCTTTGAGACTGAGCAGAAAGCATCTCCTGGAAAGCTTGTCTTGACTGACAAACCCCAGAAGCTGATCCAGCCAGGGCTCTTATTTCCAACAAGAAGATGCCCTGAGAAATTTCAAACAACCAGGAAACTCTAAATAGGCCTCGATTCACGACTGTCCTCTAAGCCTGTATGAGTACAATAGAGTGGTGATCAGGAAGGCTGCCAGTCCAGGAGCACAGGGGAGGACAGGAAGGAATGCTGTGTTTGGGGCATTCCTATTGCCCAATCCACCACTCTGTGAGGCATCTCCTGGCTGAACTGCTGAAAAAGCAAAAGTTGCCAAAATAAAATCCTTCTAAGTCACAATTCATCTCCCTGAAAATGGACCTTAGTGGCACAAGGGGAGTCCAGGAAGCACAGGGCCAGGCTGTAATTTCACCTGTCATTGGTGAAAGAAATTTTCAGAGCTTTATTTAATGCAATGGGATAGCTGCTTTTCATAAATTCTGCAATTAAAACCTCCTTCTCTCCCCAGAGTGCCGCTCATCTTGTTCAGAAAGCCAGGTAGGAAAAAGCTGTACATGGCGGTTCTCCTGGGTTGGTTGGGGGCTTTTTTTTTGTCTTGGGAGCGTCGGGTTTGAGTTTCAAACAATCTTTAGGAGCAAAGTTCAGCAGAGCACCGCCAGCAGAGCTGGGAGGCCGAGTCTCGGGAGAGCAGGAGCGTGCAGCTTCCACCAGGGGGAAGTGTCCAGCAGCAGAAGAGCTGGAAGAACACCCCGGCAGCGGGGACGGCCAGGGAGCACCCCACTGCTGCTGAGCCACCCCCAACATACCGGGACACACACAACAGCAGCTTTTAGCACGAAGCTGGCTCTCTCCCCTCTTTTAGACCCCTCCTTGCCATCCTTTGTTTTGGGTTACCCTTCCTCCTCTGCAAGACGCGCAGTGGATATGAAGCAATATAGTCACGACATCTGGATTTTCTTACTGCAACAGTAATGTTTCCTCTTTAATATTAACATTCCAGAAAGAAAAATTACTCTAATTTATGCCATAAATTTCCAGCTCATTCAAGAATAACACTGTCCCAAATTACCTTCTCATTATAAGCTTCTAAAAATGTATCCATGCAAAAAAAAAAAAAAAAGTTGTTTTTTTCCTAATTAACATCTACAGCTGACATAAAGGAAATATTTTTTAAAAAGACTGAAAATACCAAAAAGATCCAAGAACCATAGTGTTTTTAAAAAAACCAAAACACTAATATCCTTCAGAAGCTTGTTCCCTGATTAAAAAACCAACCAACCAAAAAAAACCTCCAAGAGAATAAAATCAACAATTCAAAAAAAGTCTATTTCCCAGATTAAAGGGCGACTTTAATCTCCTCTTCAGTTTTACTTCTTGTTGCCCTTTTCTTTGCCATACACACACAAAAAATCTTTCATTTGAAATTGACGTCATACATGTGACTGTTCAAAGAACACTGCAGTGTGTGTTATACAGAGATCACTGGAATTGCTGTTCCATCAGCTCCCAGGAAAGGGGGGGCCAGGTGAATACAACTCAAAATTGTCTCCCCTCCCTAGGGCAATAAAGCACTGTAAGTAGGACACAGTACCAAAGCAAGAATAAAATGGAGATCCTATGTTCGATAGTCCTCACACTTTAACTCCCCTTGTACTCATCTGCCATTACTTGTACCCCCAGAGATCAGAATCCCTAGGATTCTTCTGCCTTCAGTATGCAAACTTGTATCCTAAGAAACTCCGTTTTACTGGTTTAGTAAACAAATTCCATGGACAAGGACTACAAGAAGAATCAGAGGCAGAAAGGAATTAAGTGACCTGTCTGAGATCATGCTGTAAGCTGAAAGTAGAACCAGGATTGGAATACAAGTCCCCCCACCTCATGGCCTTCCTTTATGTTTGGGGTTGTCCAAGTCCCACCAGTACCAGAGGAGCATTGAATCATCACATCACACCCAAATACAAAGATGCAGCTGGAGAGGGGCTTTCTTGTCCATCCAAATTGTAGCATTTGTAAAAAGTACTGATCAGTCCAAAATATGAATGACAGCTTCAGAACTAAGAATGATTGGGAGAAGTATGTTTTTCAACTGCCACTAACATGAGACATGGAAATTTTATCATTCCATCTCCAGGAATGTCCTAATTCTTAACCCACTCCCCCAGCACACCTTTCCACTCCTTATACAAGACCTGAAGAAAGATATTTGTGAGTGCTGTGATTCAAACATCTGGCCTGCATAAAAATGCTTTCTGCATCATACCCATCAATATGGTAACTTCTTTCTCAACTTATTATTTCTCTCCCCAATGCAAATACAGATGATTTAGAGGCTCCACCTGCTCTATCTAAAGTGCTCAGACAGCTCAGCTATGTTGCTTATTGAATTGCTTTAGGCATAGCAGCCCAAACATGAACAGTGTTACACTAAAGTATTTAATCTTTATGGAAAAAACGCTTGTAGTAAGAATCCAATGGTTCTTATTAGATTGCATTAAATGCATATATATATTAAATAAAAAATCTGGATTTTTAAAAATATTTTAACACCATACTGAATTCTAAGAAGTCTGCAAACTTCAAACATTGGAGAAAGGAAGCAAGAGTGGAAAAACAGGCAAGAAACCTCTATTCAGCGAGTTCTTGAAATGTGCATAAACAAATTAAATATTCAGTCTATTCAGCAAAATAGGAGAGCATATCAAAAGTGTTCCTGGCTAATAAAAAAAGCATATTGAAAAAGAGTAGACACAGATATTCCTTTGGTTGCCCACAGTGTCATATAAATCTTAACTTCTCACACACCACGGGCCTGTGACCAGGATTCAGGCACCAGAACCTTCATTTGGGGTTTTAGGAAGCTATGGAGGTTTCATGCACCTCAGCTCCCAGCTCACAAGAGGCAGAAAAGATAAAATAAACGAATTACTGATAGCAAGAAGGTTCAACATGCTAAAAAAAGATCTTAAAAACACAAGGTGAGTGCTTTGAGAAACAATGTGGCCAAAATGTTATCAAATGTACAGGATGGATTGCTCTCAAACACACAGAGCTTGACGTTAATCCAAACAGACAACACCTAGAAGCCACTACATGCTCAAAATCAGAAGCTGAAATTTGAAAGAATTCCTCCAAAAACACTGTACGGGTTATCAAATTACAAAGACCAGCAAGAGAACTGCAATCAATTTTTTTAAATCACCCCTACCACTAAGCTTTCACTACAATTTCACTTCTATGGTGCATCGTTTGTTTGAAAGGACAGGGTGGCTACTACTTTTCTGAATGGGACATTCTGATCAAGAGTGGATGTCTTCAGCTAAATACTTACAAACTGTTTACCTTCTGTTATGTACATCCACCTGTATATAAAAATGAATAAAATATTTTGACACTGAAAGAGCATAACTCTACTTTCATCCACGCTGGAACAGCAACATGTCAGTGACTACATCAGGGCAAATAATTACTCTGTGAGATTTTTGAGGCTAATAAGATTTAAAAAAATCAAGAACTGTAGAATAGTTTGGGGTTTCTTGTTTTTTAAGAAATTCCCTTCCTCACAAAGAGAGCACCTTCAAAGTACAGTAACTCAAGCAGCATATGGCATTTACATTTTCATCTAAATCTTTAAAGAAGCCCATTATTTCCTTAGATTTGAGAAAAGAACCCTGCTTTATTTCACCACACCAACCATAAATTATTCATTAATTCTGTTTGCTAACTCTGTAACTGAGCCCAGATGTTTCTGCTGGAGTGGCATGCCATAAGCGAAGTTAAATATAGCAAGCTGTATGCAAGCACCAGACTCTCTCTCTCCCCTCACTAGAGCATGCTCAAATATTACTTGAGAGAAAACAATGAAAACATTTAAAAAGTATTCTGAATATGTGAGTCTGAAATGCCACAGTCTGGTCACAAAATTTCGTGTGAAAGAGCCCTCACACATTTCATTTGGGTGTAACTGAAGTTGCTGGTCCTCCCTCTGGGGAAAGGGCTGGCACTTTCACTCACCAGAGTAAACAGAAAATTTACAAGCAGAGGAACACTTCTTGCCATGCATCATTTACAAATACAAATGAAGACTTAAGTTTTCAATTATAAGAAACACTTCTGAGCCAGCTACCAATGGCAACAACCAAGCTGATGAGGAATTGAGAGCGTCCTAAGAAATTTCTTATGGAATTGACACAGAAACCTACTGGTGGGAATCTTTAATCCATTCCAGTGCTTCAGAAAAACAACCATTTTACACTAGCAAAGATGATTAATGTTAACATTTATAAGCCAACACTGAAAATAGTCCTGTTGGAAATGGAATGGAATTGGAAACTACCACCTGCAGCCAAACATTCAGCCACAGTTATGGTTTCAAGAACTCTTCATCAACTGTCTTAAGCTAGTTTGAAAGTGCCTATTTTAAACTAGGAACTATTCCTGATCATTATATAGTTGGAGAAGAAATGAAAAACAGGTTGAACATCACAGTGCCACTTGGATTTTGGAGACTCTTCTAAGGCCCACAACTTCTTCAGTTGTGAAAAGTGATAACAAGAGATTTTCAGAGGTCATCTTCTCCCTTTGTTATGCTACAAGGCAAGATTAAGACTGTTTAAAATATTTGCCTGATCTATTCCTAAAAATTTCCAGTGTAACAGATTCTGTACCATGAATTTGCAGAGGGAGGGTATTTTATAGAAGTTGTTATAGACTAGTGTGTTAATGGCACCACTGCTTTGGTACCAGGTGTCAGCTGCTGTCATCCAACTTTGCCACACTTGCATCTTACAGGCAATTCCTGCTGTTCTTTAAACAGCTGTGTCCATATGAGACTTTGCAAAAGACTTTGCAATGTTAACACTAACTACTGTTAACAGAGGGCACCTTCCCCTTAGCCAGCAAATAGGCAAATAAACCTTGATGTATACATATATCACTGCACCTTAGAACATAGTAAAACTCTTGTCAGCTGTTACTAAAAACATGAATATGTGACTGAAGTCATAATTTAGCCATGGGAAGGCATACCAGCACTACCTTTAGTCTCCTCAATGTCAGTAATGTGAGAAAAAATAGAGTGGTAGCACAGGTCAACAATCTCAGGGCAGTAAATACCTTTTTTTCCCCTAGTCCACACTGACAGAATTTTCTTTATTTCTGGTTACTCAAAATAAGCACAAAAAGCTACCACAAAGTTCTACTATGGACAATAACCTCTTCATTTTGCTGTGTATACAGATCTTTGAGGACATCTCACTTCTACTTCCGGAATCAGCAAAAAAGCAGACAGAGAGAAGCAAACCAGAACAAATTTTATTTAAGCTAGTCACCCTGGCAGCAAGTTACAACTGAGTTCACCTCTATGAGGAAACGTTTCCTCTCCAACTTCTATGGAAGAAGAGAGGTATGCAATACAAAACCTAGAAACTGGACCCAGTTCCAGAATGTGTGAGAGATGGAAGGTGACAAAGGATCTGGAGGCTCTCAGGAAAATAAAGACCATATGTTGCTAACAATGGCAATCTGTGAAATCTTTGTTCGGGAGAAGGGAAAAAAAGGATACAGTGCAGGTGTAAAAATCACGAACAAGTCAAAAGAGAAGAACAGAAACTCTATTAAATAGCCTATCTTGAAAAAACATTTTCTAATATATGAGGAGAGCATTACAGTAAAAGAGAAAGAACTTCTAGTCTCCTTTGCACTGTTTCAATTTCTAGAGCACTGCTGAGAAAATTTTTTCTCATGGAGTGAAATCAGCACCTGGTATGTTTCCTTGTTTTTGCAAAGTAACAGAAGCTGCAGGAAAATTTTGCTTTGGACAACTAAATTTAGAAAGTGAAACACCAAATCTGATGCACTTTGCTTGTAAAGTCTTAGCTACACATTATAAATAGCTAAGTACAACTGTTTGAAGTTACTGCTTTTAGATTGTTCTTGTTTAAGCAAAGATTAGGCCCCCATGAAGCTGTCTGTATACCTGAATTTGTGCCTTATTATCCTTCTCCATAGGAACTGTGTTTGACAACAGAGATAAAACCTTAAATTAACAGGTATTCTAACAAAAATTCAGCATCCAGCTAACTTTATAAAGAGGCTTATGGGAAAAGGAAGTCACCATTAAGACCTACCTGTTTGCATGACCTATTACATAGACAGAAAAAGAAATGCCACAAGAAAAATTCTTAGTGTTAATCTGTACTGATTTCTGCCACAGTAATCTACAGCAATTTAAATAACCCAAATCCAAAAGGTCTTGATATTCTCCCACTTTTGGAAGTCTTATCTGGCCTATTACATTCTAGCAGAATTAGGACCAGATGGGGTTTTGTTGTAAGTTTGACTGTTTTCTTTTGTTTTGTTTTTTTAAAGACTGGTTCCCAGTTGATTTTTTCAGAGAGATAACAAACATACTCAACATTAAAAATTAAAAAAAAAAAAAAAAAAAAAGAAGAAAAGAATGTTTACTTTGGTTGTGCTAAGCAGCCAGGTGCTATAAAACTGCAAGTTTCATCTGTAGTCTGTAGTGCTGTAAGTTCCACCATGTTAACCATCACATCGGTCTTGTGGCCAGGAAGTTTAGGAAGCACAGAAAGAATCTTCTCTGCAAGATTGTCACCATGATGACCAACTGCTCCTGAGGGGAGAAAAAAAAAACAAAAAAAACCCCAAAACCTATCAGATACATAACTAGAAAGACAAACAAACACAAGGAATTGAAAAGTTGAAAAGAAAATAGCCACATGTTTTGGGGAGAAGGACACTGGTACTCCTAACATCAAAACCACATTTAGCTTTACAAAAGTAAAATTAATTTCTAGAATGTGCAAACTTAAAAGCACTTACAACATTTCAGAAAGATTAATTTAAAAAGCACAAATTAGACTCAGTTTTACAGCTGCTAGATATTCACTGATTTTACATTTAGACATGAAAAACATTTTTCTTTGCCTAAGGAAGTTGTTAAATAATATTTGCAATGGTTATCGAAAAAAAGCAAGCAAATATTTATATATACACTCACATGCATACTATACTTTCCAACATAAACTAATAGGGCTGTGCTTAAAAGAACTATATTTAAAGTTGCACAAATAGCTACCCAGACAGGCCAGAATAATATTAAAATAAACAATTACCAATGGCATGCCACAATCAAGATCATCACTTCTATATGAACTGTATGAACTGAGGGCAGCTCAGGTGAAACAAACATGAAATAACTAAACCAACCCAAGTTATGAAATGTCAATTTGACCATATTCCAAGAGAAACTTTGAACTCCAGCTGGAATGCTTTCTTCAATTTTCCTGATTTCATACACACATGCTTTTCTTTCCATTCATGAACTCTCAACACAGGCTCTACAACCAACTTAAAAAATACTGGGGCTGTGAGCCAAGTCAAAGCAGAAAAACATGACACACGCTACAGATAAAGTCAAGAGAGAGGGACCAGAAACCTTATTGCCTTTAGGTCAGGAACAAGATATTTGTAGGTATTTGTAGTCTGCCACTCAAATTACAGCTTGGCCATCAACACAGGGCTGGACAGCAGTGCTGAACTTAGTTGCGTGATCCTAGCTTTAATCACAGAAAAATGGGAACTTTTGAAGAACCACTGAGAAGCAGGAAAAAGTTTTCTCAGGCTATGGTCCCATTCCATCTAAGTCTGTCTGTGTGGCAGCTATCTGCTCTTATGTGTTCATCATTTCCAAAGACAGAGAAGATCTGTTTCAACAGCTGAATTAGCTTCACATGTTCCATAAATCCAAACAAGGCCCTTACATCAAATACATTGCTGAAGTCAGATTATTAACTGCTCTTCGATAGCAGAAGACTGTCTCCAACAATTCTGCAGCAGCCAGGTATCAAGGCTGTAAGCCATGGTTTTCCATGGTTTATCCACTATTCTGTATTGCAAAAGAAGTTGAAAAGAGAAGCAAGGATGAAAAAGGAAAAGTGAAGCCAAACTCTGTGCTGACCATGCCTTTATCCATAGGAAGCAAAGAAGGCATATGCGTCCAGCACAGGGCTGCACTGCAGTGTAGACATCTCCAGCTGGTCTATTGCCCATTTGTTTCACCAAAGACTGCAACAATTACAGAATGACAGCAACTTTCTTTTCTACCACTCCCAGCCAGTTAGACCAGTGAAGTACAGATAGAATGAGCTGGGTTGTCTTTGCAACTCCCTAAGCTATCATGTTTCCCCAAATCCCTACGTTCTTTTTACTAGATCAGTGACCTGTAAGGCACACTGCAACATTTGCAAAGTTGCACAGGGAAAACCAATGGTAATTTCCTGAACCTCCACCCCATGTACTGGAAGAAACATCTGACTCTCCACACAGGCTGCATGTGAGCAACACTTAGCTAGACAAGATACTTGGCTAAACTAGAAACACCTCAAATGCAAATAAACTCATATTAATTATTAACATCCCTCCTTTCTTCTTGGCATAGGGGGAAAATGCAGAGTACTCAAGCTGCTTCCATGAACAGCCAGCACCATCTCTGTCTGTTCCCCACAGCTGTTACTTCTTGGAGCTTTCCACTGATCCATTGGTGCTATTGGCTTTTGCCATGCCTCCTCAAATTAATCACAAAACATCTACTAGAGGTTTTAAAAGTCACTGTCACCCCGATCAACTGTATAAATCAACCAAGCCTGAAAAGATCGTTAAACTTCACAAGACTAGAACAGGAAATCACAGGAAGTCACTTTCAAACTGCACTGACTTCAGAAGGGTGCATGGGACTAGTTTTGATCCTCTCTACTCACTACTTCTGAGGACAGTCAACAGACTGCTCAGCAGCTTTCCATGTGCAACATTGTTCAAGGCACAGGTGATGTTTTTGAATGCTGCCGAAGTACAAAAAGATTGAGTGTTTGTGTGACAACAAGTTATTTGACCACTGCAAAATCAGAGTTTTCATGCCAGGCTAATATCTAGTTTTCAGGATACATCATCATGCTGTTACTTATGCATTCTGCTGTTCTAATTTCACTTTTTCTTTGCTTTATAACTTACAAACTGAAATAGGTGACATTTGATACAAGTTATAGCTGACACAATTTGCAAAGTCAACCAACCAATTATTTAAGAGCAGCCAGGAACTCACTAATCACACCCACTGATCCCCTGTACAGTTTTTAGCAAACCAATGAAACAAACCTCATTATGTGGCATTAATTTCAGGTTCATATAGAGCTTTATCTCTGAAACTTACTAGATTTTTCTTCCTTCAGTTTGCATTGTATTTGACAGTACAAGTATCACATCCAAAGCATAAGAATAATTCAGTGAAATTACTGGAGGCATTAGTTGGTAACAAAAGAGTGATTGCATGCAGGGATCTTAATTTCATTTTTGGATACCGAGAATAGAATCCTAAAAAAACACATCTTGTAACTTCTCATCGTTACTCAGGGAGCTTTGATGTTTCCTTCCAATGCTGCTCACTACCGCCCTGATGTTATCTCCAAAAAACCTTCTACTGAAGTACAAGATTCCACACTTCCCTTCCCAGGTTTAAGCTGGTACCAATTATCTGCCCTCACACCTCCTCAAGAGTCTCCTTGTCAGGCAGCTCCCTGTCATCCAACATCTGGTTCTTTTTCCTGTTTTTATTCCTCTTCACTATCTGAGTGCATTAATAAATCCTTTCCCCATTCCTACCCAAAACCAACACTCTTCTCACTATTTCATTTTAAGGCTCCTTATCCAAGTCCACTTTCCTGCAGTCTTCCGATCAATCTTCCCAACCTCAGCACAGCATTAACTGCCTGGATCCATATCTGCTCTTTAGCACATTGTTGACAGCTATGAAACCTACAACAGTTCAAGGATAAACAATGGGCAAAATTACGGGAGGAAAAAAATACAGAAAAAAAAATTCAGAAAAAATTCAGAAACAGACCAGCTGCAGGGTGCAACACTGTGCCAAATACTTGCTACGTGACATGTGGTGGCAAAAAAATTATGAACTGAATTATTGTCTGCAAACATAACCAGGTCTACACTCTGTGCATGCCAGCAGGAGGTATGTATGACGGAGATAGCAAATGCAGTCATTCCTATATCAATACACATATGTACAGAAACACTTTCAGGCATATAGAGATGGCTAAGGGTTACACAGAGATGTGTATCTGCTTAGACAGATAGAAAGATAAGAGTGACAAGGAGATACACTGGATACTTCACAGCAATCCATAAGGCTGAGTCTGAAACATGCAGACCATTTCCTTCACACATCAAGGTGGCACATACGTTTCTAGTTTGCAACAAAGTAGAAGTGCTAGAAACAAATTTTTGGATCTCCAGCAGAGCCTTCTGCTTTACTCTTCATTTCTGCGATCCACTGGGATACAAGGGCGTGCAAGCAACCATCATGGCCATGGGGTTAACATGCTCCCAATGTTGCCAGATGAAGAACTGCTTGCACATCTGGTGGTTTCATACAACGATTACTCTTCAAACCTCTAGCTTGTGGAATGGAACCGCACACTGCTTATTCTGTAAGATCATGGTAAACACAAACCAATAAGAACAGGAGAGTAACCAGCTCAGTTATGCTAACTTTTCTCCTAATTTGGAAAGCAGCACCAGTTCACTGCGTGGTTAAGTATGACTTTGGGGTCACTGACCACCAGAGACCACCACTTAACCAAACCATTTGAGCTATTTCTGCATGAAAGGATGTATCTGGCACCAGGGGTATTGGCAAAGAGTTTGGGGGTCACGGAAGCAGCCTGCAAGGCATTTTTCCAAAAAAACTGGATAATGTGAGTAATGGATGATCTGGATGCTTGAGAGCAGTGGCTTTTAATCCAGGAAGCATGAAACTGATACTGAGACAAAAGACTACAGTATACATACCCCACACTGCAATAGATGTTTTGGAACAGAAAGTAGGACACTGGGTATCACCAGAGTTCTGGAACACCAAGTTTTACTGCTGGAGCAGGATGATGTGGAACTTACAGTAACTACTGCTTTGAATGCAGCCGTGTTTCTCCAAACTTCAGAAGAAGCCCAGAGTTCTACCATGACTGCCTAGTAACCACTCAACAAGTGTATTCTAGCAGACCAGATCTCAAGAGCAATCCCACCCAGGACCCGGAACTGGAGCCATATACCGACGGGAGGAGCATGGTACAAAGTGGAACATGGATTTTCGGTAACACCAGGTCACCAAGGTTCCCAATATCTGACACCCTCCCGGTGCCACATTCCCCTAGAATGACAGCCCATACGAGCTGAGGACTTCTTACCAGCGAGATCCAACGTCCTGTCCACGAAGATGACAGAGGCCTTGTTGGTGGCTGTCCTCCTCCTATTTTTGGCTGGAGCGTAGCTTGCCAGCTCAGCGGCGACGACCCTGCTAAGGGCTCCCACAGCGAAGCTCTCCTCCCGCAGGCCCAGGGCGGTGAAGAGAGAGTCGAGGTCACCCACCATGGCCCGCACTGCCGCCCTGAGCTCGGCGGGCAGAGCACTCAGCCCGACCTCTGCGGGACCGGGGCCGCCGGGGCCGGTCAGCGGCGGGAGGAGCGCTGCCAGGGCGGGCAGCAGGCAGAGCTCGGCTGACACGGGAGCCAGAAGCGGCGGGCCCCGCAGCACCACCTCGGCGCAGCCGCCCTCGCCTATCCACCGCCGCAAGGTCTCCTCCAGCTCGGCCACTCCGCTGCCCTCCGCCTCGTCGCCGCACACGAGCACGCAGCGCCGCACGGCGCCCTGCTCCAGCACGCCGCGCACCGCGGCCGCCGCGCCACCCCGCAGCGTCCCGCTCACCACGAACACGACGCAGGCCGCCCCCGCCGGCACCACCGCCTCCGCGGACAACGCGCTGACAGCCAGCGCCCCGGCCGCCAGCAGCTCGCCAGCCCCGCCGGCCCAGTGCAGTGCCTCGGCGGAGGGCGCGTCCATGAGGACGGCGGCGCGGTGCGCCCGGGCCAGCGCGGGCTCCCAGGCTCGGCGGCTCAGCTGCCGCAGCAGATCCGGCACCGCCATGGCGGTGACAGCCACAACACGCCGCACGTGCCGGGCGCGCCGCCGGCGCCGCGCGATGACGTGCCGGGCGCGGGTTGGCTGCGGGCGGGAGGGGCGGGGCGCTGGCGGTGTCAGGGCCTCGCCTGCGCGCCCGGCCCGGCTGCGTGCCCGCCCCGCCTGTGTGCCCGCCCCGGCTGCGTGCCCGCCCCGCCTGTGTGTCCGCCCCGCCTATGTGCCCGGCCCGGCTGCGTGCCCGCCCCTCTTGTGTGCCCGCCCCTCCCGTGTGCCCGCCCGGCCCTCCTGTGTGCCCGCCCCGCCTGTGCCGCGGCGCTGCCAGGGTGACACCGCGGGAACAGACGGCTTCCCTGGCACTTCGAACGTACAGCACCCGAGAGGCGAAACTTTCGTCACTGCTCTCTGCCCTACTATTGTGTATTTCCTGTGTTAGTGTTCACTAATGGTTTGGTGAGTGAGCTACACGGCCCACACGGAGTACACTTGCTCAGTAAATGCGACTTTTCTCTGTACAGTTAGAGACGTATGACAAATTAATTTAATTCCATTTCCGCCTTTAAAAGCCCTTGATCTCGAAATCAGTTTCAAAGCTAACGAGAAAAAACGCCTTAGCAAGCATCTACAATTCCCCAGAGAATGGATGGCTCCCTTGCAAATCTGTGTTCTACGCAGTATTCACTTGGGCAGCCTCCTTGGTACAGGGCGAGGAAGGTACCTTTTCTGACATAGCAGGATTATCAGCTTTAATAAGGAGATAAAATACTTAATTAGTTCAGCCTCCATCTTAACTGGTGTTCTTAGCTGTGTTACAGATTCAACCGGCTTTAGAACACTGAAAAACACCACTAACGCCAAATTCAGATTTCCAATAATTAAATCAGATCCTTTCCTTTCAGTGTTCTCCACTGACCTTCCTGCTCAGATGCATTCTTCCCTATCTTTGTGCTGTTCTAGCGCCAATCTGTTATTTTAACCTTAGGGCATATAGCTTTATGATGCTAGAAAAATATGTAAGTTAATACCCTTCTTGACTATTTTGATTGAAAAATGAAGGCTAAGAAAGGACGGCGAATGGTTAACAACTGGGACTCTGAGTTTATAAACAAGTAGAATTATTCTCTTCTCAGACTGAATTACCTCAGATATTATGTATCTTTGAGTTTTTGCTTTATGGTTGAGTGCCACAGATAAAATCTAGGTAAATTATGGCTTGCCCAACAATTTAAAAGAGGTTCTTTACCTTTAAAACCATTAAAAAGGGGGCGGGGGGGAGGAGCTGACCTCTTCTAAAAGGTTGAGGGTTTTTTTTCACATATTATTGTCAAAACATCAGATGCTTTTTAAAGAAAGCAAATAGTTTTTTTCTTTATTAATATTGTATAGATTGCAACTAGTTCTGCATATGCCCGTATTGAAAAAAAGAAAAATTGCTTGTCAGAAAAATGAAGTTAGTTTAAAGCACAATGGTTAAATTATGAAACAAAATTATCTAAGTAGCTTTTACAGCTTATTTTATCCCTTGTGCAAGGTGAAAACTACTGTGTTAGAAGAACTGTACTAAAGGGTTTCCCATAAACTTGGTATCTTTGTGTGGGTTTCTAGGGCGTAACCCAAGAGTGAAGATGGCAATGCAGCTTGCAAAGATGTGTTATCTTCAGCCTTTCAGTTACTCAAAGCCTTAGAAGAAACAGTTTTTGCAGGCCACAACCGTTCAAAGTGGATTTTTCCATCACCATCAGCTCTGTGTGATTTCTCTTTAAAGGTTTGTACAAGGAAAACTGCTTGGAGGATCTGCATCAAAGTATTTTAAGACATTTTTTTGTTCTTAGTATACTCTGGGTTTGTTGCGTTTTTCTAAAACATAGTTTTCTTTCTTCTTCTTTCTTCTGCGTCTGCAGCCAGAGGAAACTATTCTGCTGTCATTTAATGTCAGCCAGAATTGTGTTAAATGGCAAACAAGACAGGAAGGAAAATTCAGACACTGATGTCTTCGAAGACGTATTAGATATACACATTTGTCTTATGAGTAACAAGTGACTCAAAATGATGAAAAACGCTTTTGCTGACTCCACAACTATTTGTTTAAAAAATTAAATATCAAGATGAAAACCTACCCAATTACATCACATAATTCATTATCTGTACACAATATTTAGACATTTTAGGCGAAAAAAATTTTGAGTGGGTTGATTGTTCATGTGAACTCCAGTGAAATGTCATGCCATATATGAAACTTTCAAATAAGCTTCTTTATGCAGGCAATTCAAATAAGCTCCCCCCACTGAGAGTTGTGTTTACGTTACAGTCAAGTCCTCTAGTCTGATTTTTTCCCAAACTGACCTGCTGTGAAAAAGCAGGTCTCTGTTTTAGTTTTCACATACATCCTGAAACACCACGAGCTCCATCTGTACACACAACTGGTCGAAACTTGTTTGGATAGTTGTCGGTAGTTAAATTTTGTATTGTATCTTGCAATTGTTGTCTAGCATTCACAGATGTTAAGTGAGCAAACCACCAGGAAAAATGGCTCATTACTCCCCACCGCTTTTAAAACAGAACTAATGGAATTCATAGAAACACTTTGAACACAGAAACACTTTGCAACACTCACAGCACGCTATGAATGTTAAACTCTTACTCTACCTAAAAACAAAATCAGGAAATTTGTGGAGAAAGAAAAAATATGAAGAGTTGTTAAATCCAAAATACTGCGAACAGCTGGGACAGTCCTGAGCCGAGGGACAGTACTAGCAGAAACAGCAGCGTGTTTACCCCGCGGTTACGCTCCCCCGGCAGCTGCCAGGAGATGCACGGCACTGGAGTGTAAGCGTGTTTAGCCAAGAACTGCTCCTGGAGATAGGCAAGGATGTTCTCGAGGAGATCTCCATGCTGCCGGTGACCCCTGCTGAGGGCATGGACGGGCGTTCAGGGCCGCAGGAGAGCACAAGGACCACCGAGAGCAAAGGGCAGCGAGAGGAAGGGAACGCAGCTCTCGCAGCGCGCCTCGGCAGATCGGCGAAAGCACAGCCGCGGTGAGTGGCAGCGCACGGACGGTGCCCGGCCGGCTCGGCGGGGAGGGCAGTCCCGGGGCCGGGCCCGGCCGGGCCGCCCCCCGCAGCCCGTGCCCGGGGCGCCGCGGGGCCGGGCCGGGCCCGCTTCCTGTGCGTGTCACTCACGCGGGGGGGAGGGGAAGCGCCGGGCGGCGGCGGCGGCGGCGGATCCTCCGCGAGAGGCCGTGTTGGGCGTTCGCAGCCGCCCGCCCGTGCACCGCCTGGCCGCGGCCCGAGGCGCCGGGGGAGCGTGGGGGCGGCGCGGCGGGGCGGCCCGGCGGCGGGAGGCGCTGCCGGGGCCGGGCCCGCGCGTCCCGCGGGAGGCGGCCATGTCTACCGGCGAGGCGGAGCGGCTGTCGGCGGACGCCGATGGGGCCGCCGGGGACGAGGAGGAGGAGTGGCTCTATGGCGGTACGGACCTTCCCCGACCCCCGTGCCCAGCCCGCCTCCCCAGCGGGCCGGCCCGGCGCCGCCGCGGCGGGGGGGCCGTGCGGGGGTGCGCAGGCCGCGGCGTGCGCCGCCTCGCCGGGCCGCTGAACAAGGTCCCCCAGTCCCGCCGCCCCCGGGGCTGCGCAGCCCCCTCTCTCCTCCCGGCCGGCCCTCCGGTAGCGATGGCTCCCGGCCCCTTCCCCTGCCCGGTCTCCGCTGCCGGTGCCGCGGGCCCTCGGCCCGGGCCGCGCAGGCCGAGGCGTGCTGGGCCTCAGCAGCGAGAGCCCCGCGTGGTGTCCCTGCCCCACAGGCATCCCTGGGGGGACCGAGCTCTCCCTGGTGCTCTCCTGCCCAAGCTCCTGGCTTTGAAGTACTGAAACAGGCTTAACCTTTTACGTATTAACTTTAAAAAAGAACTTTAGGGACTATCTTTACGTTCAGGTATTAATGAAACATACAAACTAAACCTTGCCCATGTGCTGGACCTGTCAGTATAGAGCACTGTGAGCTCTCAGGGATCTCGTCGACTGATTTCACAATTGAAATGTTAAGAACATATCTCAATAGTAATCTGAAGACTTGCCTGATATTCTACATGCCAGAATAATCTGTCACAGCTGATGCCCTAGGGATTTTGTTCTTAAATATCGTGTTTCTTTTCTCTTACGGTAGATGAAAATGAAACAGAGAGACCAGAGGAAGAAAAATCTAGGTGAGTATCCTGATAACTGGAACCCCTGTAGCATGGCTGCACAAAACCTGTGTTCACTACATTCTTCTTCCCAGCTCCTTGAAAGCTGGTAGCACCTGAACACACTCTGGTGTCTTTGAAAATGTCCTTAAGATAGTATGTTTGGACTCTGCTTTTCTGTGAAATGGCTGCACCTGTAAAATTGCATCACTTAAGTATGAAAGTTAGTTTAATTGTATGGACAGCAATAACCCCTGACAAAATGTAAACAGGTCTTTTCTTTTTGTAATCATTGTGTTTTGTGGTCTTAATAATGGATCAGGACTTGTTTGAGATAATTTAGCAACTAAAAAACATCCTGTCTCCCAAGAGTTTGCAGTGTAGTTACAAAAACAGGAATACAAGGAAGCTATGGAAGATTACCAGGTAGTTTGATGTACAGATCACATCTGCTTAGGCTTTCAGGGTTTTACCAGTAAGACAGTATTTGAAAGAAACTTAGAGCGACTTAGGAAAGCTTTGGAATAATTTGAGGGGAGCCTGCTTAAGTTACAAAGAGCTGTACGAGAGCAGAAAGATGTTCCCTTGAAAATCTAACAAAGTTAATGGAAATAACTAATGAGGACTGACTGGAAAAGGGAATCAGTCACTCATGCTGAATAAAGGAAATTCTCATAATCAGTAAAATATCGAAATTATTGATTGTCAAGATATATTAAATAAAGGGAAAATCAATATATGAAAACATACATTGTTATTTTCTATAGGTGTTTCCATTTTTTTCAGTGAGAACTCTTGCATTTAGTTAGCCTTGGTGGACAGCTTGTTCATAAGCTTGCTCAGTTGCTCTTTTGAACTCCTGTCAACTTTTGACAAGCACAGAATGATAAAGCAGGAATGACCTCCACTACATATGATATCCTTGTGAAGCAGCTACTCGGTGTAATTATTTGATTCCCATTATTTCTGTAGTATAAGAAACAGAGTTGTTTTCTTTCACTTTTTCCGTGTCACTTAAGAGGTTTCTAGACCTCTGTTGCATTTGTCTTGAATCCCATCTCTTCCAGGACAAAGAATTCTAGTTATTAATTTGCCTTTTATTTAGAAGTTATTCCATATCAGTTGATTCCTTACGTTCAGTTACCTTTTCTTAGCCTGGCATCTTTGTCACTATTACTGTTATTTAGGAAAATTACTTGCATGGACACCAAAATGATCTTTAGAAACAGTGTACTCCAGTTTTTGGTCAATAGTGTCTAGCTTGGCATTTGGTTGTCTCAATGCATAGTTTTGGACAAAAAGCATAACAAATATTAACTTATGCATCTTAGGAATTGTGTTTGGAACTGTGGGAGTATGGGGACAGTTCAGCTGTTAAACGTTTTGGTCTCTGGCCTCTCAGTTTTGACGTTGTTTACATATACAGAAATTATGAGGTATTATTCAGATTCTGTACCTGGTCTGTCATTTTACCAGGTGATGAAGTGAGATGATCAAGCTTGAATACTGAGGCAATATTTGGTGCAACACTCATGGGTGTGTTGCCAACAGGAGTTAGAATAATTCTATTAAATAAAAATTGACAATTGTGCAGTCGATTTCAGAAATACCTTTTCAGTGAAAGAATATTGTTTCTAGATGGCTCTCTGCTTACTCTGTTATTTGTGGTGCAGCATCCTAGCAGCTAATGGGTCTATGGAAGTTAAAATATTGCTGTGTAAGAAACAGCAGTAGTTTGGCCCAGTGAGACAGCTCATTTGCAAGGATGTCACAGTACTCATCCTTTTAGATGGACCAGTAGGTTTAAAATTTTTACAGTTCTTAGTCTACAGTTAAAATGTAATTGAATTAGTCATTGAATTTTAACTATTCCGTATGGTAGAAGAAAATTTCACAATGCTGATGTGGGAATTCTGTTTCAGTGAAACATTACCTATGGGTGTTTAAATGTTTTTTTCTGTTATGTCTTTGAAATGTGTCAGTCTGCAGGGAAAAAATGCCCCAAACAACTTAATCTCCCTTCATATGTTACAAAGTATTTCATTTTGATTTCAAAAGAAGATCCAAGTGTAATGCCTCATTACTTCCAACTATTCTACAAACATCCAGTTAATATGATTTATGATAGCTAAATATTGCTAATATAAAGTTATATTAATCTTGTTGGTTTTTTTTAATAAGTCGGCTTTGTTTTTTAATTAGTGCAGAAGACAACTGGAGCTTTGGCTTTTCATCTGGAATGATATAGCAAAGCTTTTTTTCATCATTAGCTGATACTTGTGAAATAACGTGCATAAATACCTAGTTTCATATTTTCGTATTTGTTTTTAAGTGCTCCACCTCCACCTGGAAGTGAAGAGGAAGCTGCAGAAAATGGCGTTGTGAAAACGGTAGTTTTAAATGTGTTTTTGAAATACTGTTTTAATATGTCTTGATTCTATGACTTACTGGGAATTCGTAATTTGACTAGGAGTTATACTTAAATGAATTAATGCCTAAATGTGTGCCTTCCTTTTTCCTAAAATGTGTTTGTGATCTGCAGAAACTGTAGAAATTACTAAATTAGGAAATGAAATTTCCAGCTGCGGTCCACTTTTTAAATCTAACTTATAGAATATAAATGAATAGTACTCCCAGGTTTTTTTGGGGCAGCAGAAAGATGGTGCTTGAGGACACCTCTCTTTTCTCAGAGACATCCTTTTCAAAATGATGGTCTATTTTTTTCTCAGTGATAAGTAAATAAAGTCCTCTGATCATTTTTCTTTTTTTGAGTGTGATAGATAACCGGCATTTGCAGAGCTATGTGAAAGTGTCAACCAAGAGATGAAATGCCTTTCAGAGGCAAAATAACACTTGTTTTGTAGTAGTCTTCAATGTTCAGTGTGTCTGATAATGTCTTTGTTTGTATGATGAAAGAAAGGACCAAGAAATCAAATTTAGAGTTGCTTGTTGGTTAAAGGATTCAGGTTACTGTGAATGGGAAAAATTAGGTATGAGAAGTTATATGAGAAAATTGTGGTTTTACTTCAGTGGGACTTTTTCGTTTGCATCTTCCAATATATAACTTCAAGTGATGCAGAAACCATTTCTGAGATATTTGTGCAAGTCTCAAGGACTGGCCTCTTAGTGAAGTACTTTTCTACAGTAACTCTGACACTTTGTTTATGAAAGGCTTTACAGCGTATTTAAAATTGGGGAAAAAGTTATTGAAACTTTAAAACTTATTTCAGTTGTTTAAATAGAAAAGCTACTTAAAGTGCATCAAAGGTGTTTGTATTTTTGGAAATCCTTATAGGCTCAGTTTTCTTGTACTTGTATTTTTTTTTTAATCTATATGAAGCCTGGCATTGTTAGATTATCATTAGAATATCTCCATAAAATTGAGAACTTCACGATAAATGGTGTCCATGAACATTCAGCAGCAGCTTAGAAAAATGGATGTTGTTCAAGTTGGTTGAATAGGAGCAGGTGAATATTTCTCTGAGGAGGGAACTAAGAATTCACTGTTTATAAGTGAAGTGGGTTTTGGTTGAAAAGGTACATTGTCCAGACAAAATTTTATTTCCTGTTTGATACCTTTTTAATGGCATCTGTGTGGGTTGCCTGGTGAATGATGGATGAATTTGTACTTTTCAGCCATATGAAATTGAAAGACTGTCTTCAGCTGTCATTTACAGAATATCCGTACTGATCTAGACTTTCCCCATCTTCCCTACCCCAAGAATAGACTCTTCATTGTTTTGAAATTTTATTAAATGTTGTGTAGCAGGATGAACTGCACTCCAACACCTTATCTTCTAAGGAGCTGTTGATTTTTTTATGCACTGGGCAACTTAATAGATGGTATAGTAGACATGGGCTAGAACTCAGCTGTGCATGGATAACTGCAGGCTTCCAGGGCAGAATCAGCTTGGCTTCAATGTGTTCAACCTCTTGCTGAAGGATTTCAGTATGTGAATAAGGGTGATTTGATTGAAAAAGTTCACTTGAATTCCACGAAGTTTTTGAAGAAGTTCTTCACCAAAGGGTTTTAAAACACTATGCAGTTACAAAATAAGTCCTACATGGATAACTGATTTTATCTGATTTGTAATAGATAGAAAACACAGAGTAGAAGTCAAAGCTCTGTTTTTACAGTAAAGGAAAGTCACCTCCAGGGAGGATTCTCTGGAATTTTGTGCTTAACCTATACTGTTTAATGTATCTACTTGGAAAAGAGCAACATTTGGTAATTACAAGTTTGCTGATGATACGAAGTTAATCAAGATAGATAAAGGACTAACTGTGAAGTACTGACTGGTTAATACATGGTTATTGAATTCTGCATAGAAAAAAGGAGAGTGATGTTCATTGGGAGGAAAAAACCAGATCTGCAAATAAAATGGTCTGAATTGATCGTTACCACTTAGGAAGGACATGTTTAGTGCTAGTCAGTGTATCACAGCGTGCTCCTGTATCTGATTTTTCAGACTGTTTGCTGAAATGTGTCAAGTATTTTATGTAGCTTACTTATGTTAAGAACTAAATAGATTTCTCCAGTGTTCATCATCAACTGGGAAAAACATTTACTTGAATTACGCTAAATATATAATTTATGATAGCAAGAAGCTAGTCTTGCATATCTTTTAGTTCTTTCTTGAGTGACAAGGTAAGAATAGAACCAGTGTGCATGAGGTAGATAGAGGGAAGAAGAATATTAGATAGTGGAAACTCTTTTATGCTTGAGAAACTGAACCTAGTATTAAAGACACTTCTGTATTTTGATCCAGTTGTTTCAGATACTTATAACCTCCTAAATTTACTGTTAATGCTACTCAATTCTAATGTCTAGGAAGAGAATTTTCTTCTTTCAAAGATTTTTAGAATAGATAGTTTTATCTGGATTGTGTTTCCATTGTGAAGGTAAGTGACCGCTTTTTGTCTAAGCAATGACTTTTTCTTTTATAGAAGGTGGCGGAGGCTGAGGATGACAGTGACAGTGATAGTGATGATGATGAAGATGATGTTCAAGTCACCATAGGGGATATTAAGACAGGAGCTCCACAGTTTAGGTAAGTTAGTTGCAAATATTAACTGGAGAAACTTTTGAAATTATATTTTATTATTAATACAGTCTCTTTAATACTTGCCATTTTTTTGCCTTCTTAATATTTTAAAAATATTTTTTATCTTTATATTTGCCACATATTTGCAATTTAATACTTGCCAAAAATGTCAGTTTGTGTGCACAATTACTGTCAATTCAGAGTTTTTTTCAGCTCTTTTGCAATGTTTTTAATGATACAGTGGCTTGAAAGCAAGCAAAATGAAATCAGTGGAGTACAAGGAAGAGTTTCGTAGGAGTTTAAATTGTGTTTTCAGATTCTGAGAAATAATTGTATGAAGTTCGTAAAGGAGTGAGTTGGTTTTTATTATAGAATGGCTATGTTATATAGCTTTTTTGGGGTCGTTACTCTGACAGTGTCATTTTGGTTGCAAAGGATAGAATGGCAAGAACATGAGAAGTGTTTGTCCCTCATCCTGTTTTTAGTGGATACAGTTCTAATTAGACCTCTGTAGTTTCAATCCCTATTGATGTTCTCAAATAAGATCTTAATGTACTTAAGGATGGAGCTGTGAGTCTCTGGAGATTATTTCTCAATATAATGGTTCAGGCATTTGTACTGATCTTGCTACTTTTATTGCCCCTTCTAGTCTTGAAAAATGGCTTGTTTTTCCCTGAACACTTTCGTACAATGCTAATTTTACCCAAAATTACAAAATAATATTTTTCATTGCATGGAAATTTTCTGAGGGGCATGGTTTGCTTGTTTTTCTTGGCAATCCTAATATTTTTATGCTTATTAAAACCAGAGTTACTAGGGTGCTGTTTCTTAATCGAATTATGACAGGTCTGCGGGTAGGTATGACTCATGTATATCATTGTGTTTTTAACTTTAGAATACAGGTGATTTATTACTGTTTGAAACATAATATTTTAAAACTTTTAGTATTTCATATTGTAAAACACCATACAAATCAATGTAATAGAAATCCACCAATTCTTTCAGTTCTTTATTTTTCTGCATTCAATAACTTGCAGTATTCTTGTGGTCAAGATTGAAGGCAGTGACTTCAAATTTTGTAGTACTAAAGCAAAACTATATTTATATTCTCAGTGGATTTGCTGATGCTCCTTCCATGTATGCAGAAAACAATGACCAGGTGATCCTCAATCTAATTAGAGTAGAAAGTTTTATATAGAAATGCCTGCCTTCAGAAAAATCTTTCCTGGGCAAATTGGGCAGAAACTTCATGGAAGGGCAGAAATCTAAAACAAACTGAATGTTGCTGTACATTTTAACTGCAGTAGAACAAGCCTGTTTTATAAGATTAAACAATTTTTCATATAGTAGTCAACTGCAATTTAAAAAACCCAATAGATTTGTTTGACAAAATCATGCAGAAATACGGCTTGGCAGATCAGAAGGTTAAATGTTTTGTGTCAGTTTTATGCTGTTGTAGAGACTTGAAAGTTATGCACTTGGAAGAAAACTAGAACTGCATGGAAGTGGATACCAGTGTAAACCATACCCTGGCCTTCTAGTTATATGCTAATCTCATGATGTATATGGGTCACCTGTGAGGATAAGTTACATTACACACAAATGGTAGGGAGAGCTAGCTCTTAATGTTACAAATGAGCAATGCTGTAATTCCTAAGGTAGTTAATTCAGTAGTCTATTCAGTAGTTAGGTTTCTGTGTGCATTTTTATGAAGAAAAATCTCAAGTGTTTTAGAAAGTGAAAAATTACATACTTTTCTGTTGGTCACAAGGATGGATGATAACTAGAAGTACATTGAAACAGCACTTCAGTAATTTTAGAGAAATGCTTGTATTTTCCACTTCTGTACAGATTAAATGGAATTATTTTGAAAAGAGAAAATGATCCATCCAAACTCTTCCTGTTTTTGGTTTTTTTTAAATTTATTTTGTTTTTATTCTAATCCCCAGACTGTCATCTGTATCCCTAAATGAACTGCATTTTTCCTTTCTCTCTCTTCTTCTGGTTCTGTCCATTCTTGTTTCTATCAAGGTCTTTATCCTTTCAACTCAGGAAGAGTGACTGGGACTTGCTTCACTACTGTTTATTAGTTGGAGAAGTTGCTACTGAGCATAGAAAGGTACTCTCTCTTCCTCCTAGGCTGATCTCTTTACTTTTACAGTTACCAGCTTGGAAAGCTAGAGATTCAGGATGGTGATTGAGCCTAGGTCCAATATGTTTCTGGATCTAGCTATCTCTTGTTTTGTGTTTTCTTCTGGTTTAAAAGTTTTTTTTGTCTAATTCATTTTTTGTTAATTTCTTGAAGTTATGGAGCAGCACCTGTGAATCTCAATATTAAGGCAGGAGGACGAGCTTATGGATCTTCTGGTAAGAAAATTTTACACAGTAATATTAGTAAAAATTAAAAATATATTATTTTGGATTAAGGAAATAATTGTTACTTTTAAAATTTCTTGATAAATTTTTCTGGCTTTTAATTTATTTTTTATTATTCTAAGTGTAATGCTACTGATAAAATTCCATTTGGTAGAGACAGAAGGCTCTAACTTTAACTTTTCTTCACAGGTGCAAAAGTTAAAGGACTGGATCTAGATGCACCAGGCAGTATTAATGGTGTGCCACTTCTGGAAGTGGATTTAGATTCTTTTGAAGATAAACCTTGGAGAAAGCCAGGTAATGTCTGGTTTATGTTAACTGAAACGTAGGTGTTCAGTAGGTTATTTTAATAGTGATTCCTGTTGACTGCATGTAGATGTCATTTTACCTATCCCTCAAAGGTACTGTACAGCATAATTTGGAAAAAGCAATTATGTTACTTGTTGCCTTCCTGCTGTGCTACAGAGTGTTTGGGTGTGCCCTGTTTGTTAGTATCGCATGTCAGGAGAAAGACACAGGCTATTTTTTTTCATACATGTGTATCCTGAATGCTCCTTGAAAATGTGTTTCTGTGGAGATTACTGCCATTGCTCTGTGCCATGGAACACATGATAAAGCAAAATGGCAGGTTTTAGCATGAAGAATGGTGAAACGTAGCTGCCAGTGCTAGGCTGTGTTCATGCATAGCCATCCATGAGCTCTGAATAAGAAACTGGGACTTGCTGCACAGACTTTGCATGACTCTCCTCTGTATTGTCTCGTTGGCTCAGGTGATTTGTCCAGACTTTTCTAATTATGCCAGTGTTGATTCAGATTTTTAGTAGCAGTACATCTTGCTGCTGCATATAGGTTTTTTCTAATGTTTGCATATTGCTTTGGTAATACACAAAGTGTCTACAAAACGGAAAAAAAGAAACCTTTATTGATTATCTGGTGTTTGAAGTGTTAGCTATATTAAATACATTTTGTGCAGTTTGAGTTACAATTGTTCTCTCTTGCACTAAAAATACTTCATGGTGTCAAATGAAACTAAGAGCCAAAACGAAGTGAAAAGTCAAATACAGAACAAGCAAAACAAAAGGGAGCGGTTCTTCACTGAACATAAAGCAAATCTGTAGATCTTATATTTATCTTGTTGTAAAGATATGAGGGATTATAATATCCCATGATGTTCTCTACCCTTGGTCCCCACTTCGTGATGCTAGGCACGTTACTGTTTCTGACTAAATTGTAATGGTTTTACAATCTTAGCCATGAATACTCTATGTTTATTAATGAATTGTACATTTCAGTTGTGCTTTTTTAATCAGTTTTGATGTTCTAAGTAGAGGTGCATATATGTTTAGTGGAGAAAAGATGAAATTTTTAATGTCCTAAAAAATCTATGCTTCTCTACTTCAAGGGGCTGATCTCTCTGATTATTTTAACTATGGCTTCAATGAAGATACCTGGAAAGCTTACTGTGAAAAACAAAAGAGAATACGAATGGGTCTTGAAATTTTGCCAGTTACCTCAACCACAAATAAAATTACGGTAAATAGTGCTTTTTTGTATTTTATATGGTTTTTTTCCCTCTAAAGCTGCTTGTGTGTCGTAGGCTTGTTCTGCCCAGTTCAGTACATTTGTTAGAGTTTGCACCCTACTCCCTTCCCTGAATCTCGAGTGTTACTGTCTTGCTTCACTGGCAATTGTGTGGATAGTGTGACAGATAGCTACAGCTAGATTGCATCTGTACCTTTATTGAGACTGTGGCCCATCATTTAACAGTTGTGTGGTATCTTAATGGGCAATGTGTTATTTAACTTAGGCTGAAGACAAAGCTATGGAAGTAAGACCAAGTGCAGAGATTCTCGATGGCAGATACCATCTTTTTAAGGTGAATTTTAGTAAAATTTTGTTGGTTGCTCTCATTTTTCTGGAGTATTGCTTCTAATGCCAGCACAGACTGATAGAAGAACAACTGATATGGATGCAGCCATTTTTTTGTACTCTCATCTTACATAAATGACTTTCTGTATATGTCACAAAATGTGAATTAAAAAGCGTTGCTTTGTTCGTCACTCTTCTGCAAGCATGTGAGTTAGCGGCCTGGTGAACTAACAAATTTCCCAGTGAATTTAATTTTTCTTGATGTGGTGGTTTATTTTTAGTTTATTTGTAGTGCATTCGTTTGTGCAGATTAAAGAATTTGTGCAGATATGGTGGGGAAGCTTTTGTAGATTATGGCATGTTTGTTTTTCCTGTGGCATTGTAGCTCTTACTACAATGTTTTATAACAGTTATCCTTGACAACTCTGATACGAAAATCAATCTTCCATATTTTTGTGTTGTCCTTCTGGGGTTAGCTGACAATAAATCAAGTTATATATAATAATTTTTCCATTCAGAAATGCTTTTTTCCAGAGAATAGAAAGACCTACATGGCAGCATTTATCTTAAGGATTGAATGTCTTTTTTTATCTTCTCAGTTTCTCATTTATGTGTTTGATACTAAACTTAAAATTATAACACAAAGGTTATTTACTTTACCTATTCTTAATATGTAGTCACTATTGTTCTTGTACTGACTTTGAAGCGATTTGGAACTTCTGTGTACTGTCAGTTGCAGATACAGAACTGTCAATTGCTGACGTGTGTTTTGTTTTCTCTTATATGGTACTTGAGAATATTCAGTTATTCTGATTTTGTTTTATCAAGAATGCATCAGAAGGTTTCTGGGGCTTTATACCTTTCTCACTTATCATTATAGTAGTGCTGTGGGACAGTAGAAATAGTGGACAGTAGGAATTATAATTTGCAAGTGGCAGTAATCTCAAACTTCTCTGAAATGTTCTAAAGGAAAAAGGATAAGTAGTCCAACCCAAAAATTGCCCTATTTCCAGCTCAGTACTGACTCTGGTGATCAAACAGTACAGGTAATGATTGTGTTGTAAGAGTTTGTCAAGTTTTAAAAGGAGTTTATATATAAATACTAATTTCATTAACTTTTTTCCTTCTCTTCTGAAACAGTCTAATGTAATTTACATTATATTTACACGTAATTTATATTAATCTCCTGTAACAGGCAAGAACGTGTCCTACATTTTCCAGTTGCTCATTCATTTGTAGAAGTCTTTTTCAGATAAATACTTAAGACCTTTTCCCCCTCATATTTCTGGATAGGAAACATTCATTCAATTTTTAATAAATTTTAACTATTTATGTGCATTTTTGTGGGAAAGATGTGCTCTTGTGAGGTTCTGCAGAAACATAGTTCAGTTGCTTACAAGCTGTGAGATCACAGCTTATACAATGTTATAGCATAAGTGAACTAGCTACATAGAATGATGTAGCTGTGTAGCTGGTACAGTGGGAGGGACTTTAAAATTAAATCACTATATATTTGTCTTTAATGCTAACCTATGTAGGTTTTTCTTCCACATGTAGCTGTTGCTGAAGTAAAACAATACTAGATGTACTTGCACCAAAGGTTTTGCATAGCTTTAATAAAAGAAATGTCTGGAATTTTGCAGTACTTCATCAACAGCAGGGTGTTTCTGAAGTATTCAGTCTGAACTAATGAAAAGTCTTTTACAATTTACATAACCCAGAGAATGAGATGATTTCCTGGTGTGACTCAGAAATTAGGTGGTTACTAGATCTCACTATCAGTGGGGCAGATAAAGAATACATTTAAGTTTCTTGTCTTATGATTTGTTGGTAGTGGATAGCAGGCTTGTTAGATATCTGTTAATTTTTAAAAGAAGGAAACTGATTTTAAAATTGTTTTCATAATCTTAAGATGTAATTTTGTTCATTCAGGGAATTCTTCAAGAAAATCAGTTTGGTCTGTTCACATACAAATAAAATGCTTGGAAAATAAATATTTAAGATGTCTAATCTTCTGTAGTAATTCATTCTCTGGCTTGTTGATTGTTATATATATGAAACACAATACTCAAGTAATACATCAATACAAAATATATAATTTTGCTAGGTGGGCAGAGGTAACAATTTTTGAAATTCTGAATAAGGCTGGACTTTCTTTTTGTGTTGGCTGCGTGTTTGTTGAGTGTTGGAGCTACTACACTTGTGAGGGTAAACTAATGATGAACCATTATTTTGAAGGTACAGCAGGGCAGAACTGGAAATTTGGAGAAAGAGTTGGCAGTGCAGTCGACGAAACCTGATTTCACATCTCCTCCTGCCTTATTCAAATCAGGAATTCCGACAAACAGGTCAGTTAGCTGTAATTCATGACTGAAAAGCTCCTTTTATTAGTACCTTTATGTCTCTGTAGTTTACGATTTTTGTAGGAAAAAAAATGAAAATATGTTTCTGTAACACATAAAAAAGAAGAGTAGAGATATCCTAATCACATTTAGCATAATCACACATAAATACTATGCTACCTTCTTGGCTATTTGGGAAAAAGTAGAAGAAAAGGGGAGAAAAGCCAGCAGGACCAAGTAACAAGACAATTACAAAAATCCAACTGTTGATTTATGACACTGTGTATTCTGTGCATAATTAAATTTGCCATCATAATAGTTGTGATTAGGGTCCTTATGAGTATCAGCTAACTTATTTTTCAGTTAAACAAAATGGAATCTGACAGCTATGACTTTTAAGAAGTGAAAGAATCCCTGAAACCTGGTCTATTTCCTGCAAGGCAGCTTTGGTTTCTCCATATTTAAATATTTTATTATATTTTCTTCGAAGTGAGAGAAATTATTTTCTTACTGGGGTCCTTCTCCTAGCCCCAGGCTTTGATAAGTTCTGTCTTTTATATCTAAGCCACTGCTGTTTAATATCTGGCACTTGGCTTAGGATGCTTTACTCTAGTTATTTAGCGATCCTGTTTAGAAGTTTTGGTTCTGTGCAAATTAAAAGCCCTTATATCACCATCATATTACAAATAATGGTAAGAAAGGTAGAACAGGTTGTACATTGTACACTTTCATTGTCAACCGTTGAAGATTAGGAGCTATGACCTGTCTTTAGCACTGCATCCATAAATACCTTGACTAATTTAGAGGCACTTTTGCTCAATTTTTCCATCCTGTAAGAGTCAGTTCATCACTCAAATGTATTTTTCTTGGGAGAGGTGGAGAGGAGGGACAGAGGGAAGTCAATCATACCCTTGTCTGCACTTTTCTTTCATTTCTAGAATATTCTTCCCAGTAGACTAAATTTTTCTCTGAGCTATCAGGTTATGCTGCTCTGTGTTTAGTAGATTTTAGTTCTTTTTTTTCTGTTTTTCTTTGTCAAAGAAACAAGAAGAATCTCCTACACGTTGCGCTAACTCTGTAGCTAATTTTTTCTTTTTTGAATTGCTTTTAATGTATGTTGTTCTCGTAACAGAGTTCTCAAACTGGAATATATTTTTCACAGGGTTAAGGATTCCAAATCTATATCTAGCATAGGTTTTGTTACAAGATTTCAATTCTTTGTTCATCTCAGTGGTGGACAGAAAACCTCTAAGCTACTTTCAGAAGTAATTACCAGAATATTAAAATGTAATCAGTCAGGTTGAAAGTTGTAGAAAAAATACATTGTGCAGATTCTGTGGTTGTGTGAAATTTGCAGTTGTGATGATTGTGTCACTTTGTGGCATTTATTTTGACATAGCACTTTGTGACATATCACTTTGACAATTGTATCACTTGTGCATTCCAGTGAGTAGAATAGGTTGTTTTGTATATATTTAGTGTGAACACTGTAATTATAAGTGGTTACAATTACAAAATGGACATCATCCCGTATTTAATACCTGCTCCTATGGATACACTTGCTTAAAATAGATTCTTCTGTAAAGAAAGGTATTTATATCAAGCAGTCATCAGAGATTTTGAAAGAAAACTGTTTGCCTAGCAGTCTGAGAGTAGCTCAATGAGTGAATATATATTAGCTGTGTGGATTATATATACTTCTACTTTAATGACTTTTCCATAATGCATCTACTATTTTCTGTTTATAAGTGCCTGTATTACTAATTTCTATATAACCATACTGTTTTATAGGGTTGGACTAATTTCTTTCTTTAGTTAAGGAGTTTATTTTAGGTAGGCAGAAACTTTTCAGCAATGTAGCTCTTCAGTAATTTAAAATAATTGCCTTCATGCCAGTGGCATCTGCAGTAGCCTTTTTGAGAAGTTGCTGGAAGCATTTCTCATGTAGCAGAAAAACTCTGAACTTCTAGCAGTAGTTGATGTATTTTGTGAAAGAGAGGGAGAGAAAACTGATACAATTTGGTATAGCAGCACTGGTGTGGGAGTTTGTAAGAAAACAGAAAACCTTGGCAATTTACCTCACCAGAAGAAGCAGCAGCTCTTCTCAGTCACAAACACTGCCTCTAGAGAAGCCAGTTCAGGCATCAGAAAGTGGTAGGAACAATACAGGAGGGACCAATCATGGGAATTAAGGGAGAGGGGAAAAACAATTCAGGGCATGATGCTCATTTAACATTTTAGTTCCTCAATTACTAGTCAGGGCTGTAATATTGCTTCACGGATAATTTTACACATGGATATTGCATTACATATAGGTCTTCAGTTGCTGCTCTGGGGACAGATAGTGGTGTTTATTTTTCATTTTTTTTGTAAACAAACATTAAAGTAATTTTGTGCTTATGTTTTTATCTTTTTTGTTTGAGTCCAGTATATATTTGCATGTGATTGCAAACTGCCTCAAAAAAACCCAAAAAGCCTCTTGAGGTCTAGCAATAATACTGCTTGTTACCAATATGGAAGTTGTAGTTGATGGAATAGGAAGTGTATTATTGCTCACCAGCAAATAAATGTTGCTAATTCACTAGATTTCATCCTAAATGTGTAATTCAAGTGCTTGTTCATTCAATGCATCTCTGGGAAATTTTGCTTGAACAGTAGCTGTCTTAATCATAGCTGAGATATTAGTTGTTTAGAAATGACACCTGAATTTCTTATCTTGATTCTGTGATGCTTAGAGCTGTTGAGTAGCATGAAGTGTTGCATGACCCTGAAGGAGGAGTCAGATCATAATAGAAAGTTTAGTAAATGGACATTGTATACAAACAGTATGGTACAAAATAAAATCTTTGTTTCCAGAGAGTGTTAAAGACTTCTTGTGTGCATATTCATAATTATGGTAAAAACCTGAAGGAACCTCTTCTGACTACTATGCTTTCTATACCATGAAGAGGACTTTGACATATTTCAAAAGTGTCCTAACCAACTACTTTATGGAATTATCTTGTTTTCAGACCAGTGCTTTTCCTTATGTCATTTTTAAGGACTATGAGATAGTTTTTCTTTAGTAATAGAGAAATAAGCATAGCTTTCATTTATAAGCTGGCTGCAAAAGCTTATATATTTTCATTCAAGTAATACCTTTTACAGCTCTCAATCACAAAACTTTTTTCTGTCAGAAGTTTTTTGGTTTTTAACCTCCATTTATGCTTTTACAGTGACTAAAGTGTACGTTACATTTAAATGGGTTTTGCTTTCAGAGAAATTAGCCCGTCGGTGCCATGGGCTATTTATCAGCTTTATCTGTGCATACGGCTTTCTGTAAACAGATTTTTCATAGAAAATGGATTTCTGATCTTTCATTTCTATGAAAAAAGACCAGTTTCAGCCTTGTAAGACTAAATGATGGAAACTCAGATGTTACTTTGAAAAGAAGTGGGGTTTTATATGAATAGTTTCTTAAATCTACTTGGTTCTTATTCATATCGATTAGTGGTGAGCACAGCAAAGTTGAGGCTGTCCTCAAGAAGAAGAAAATAAAATATAAAATACATAAGCAAAACAAGAAAGCAGAGAAGAAATATTGAAGCATATTATAATTCCTTACATATTAGACAATACTCTATAAGTCTACTGAGCAAATGTGGCAAACCATAGTTAGTCTGATTCTGAAGAGTCATATGGAAGTGTTCCAAAAAGCAGCTTATTTATTTTATCTGTGGTAAGGATAAGGATTTTTGAAGCTATGAACTTGGAAAATAACCGGGTTTGCCTTCTTTTCTTCCTCTTTTTTCTTCTCTTTCTCTTTGCTCTATAGAATCTAAGCTCAGCTTGCCAAACAAGATTGAGTTATCTTTCTGAATTAATCTCCGTGGAAGTGGTATTCATAGTGCAAATAGCTCATAAATAACCATTCTCTAATTAGAGTGAGATAACTCAGACTTGCTGGAATGTTCCTTTCAAGCTACACTTTGTATGAACTCTGCTGTGGGTTCATGTGCATCCCACACGTGTGGATTGCTTTTTTCTGTTTCAGAGGATCCACTGGGAATGCATCTGTATCCCAGGTGCCTCGATCGTGTGAGGGACAAACCAAGCCCTTCCTTTCCTTTGCTTATGGCACTGAGACAGAAACTGAGTATTGTCTGCTACTTATCATGACTCTAGATAATGTCTAGGGAGTCTTGGAAATTTCTCCTTGTGCCAGCTTGCTCTGACTTAATGTGTATGTGACTTTGCATGTGATTCGAGGTGTCACCTGCTGCTTCATTTGCAACTGAATCTTTGCTTTCTCTTCTTCAATTTCAAGCTCATTTAGTGGAATTCTCAATGAAATCGTTATTGCAATCTTGGAAATAGAGAATTTGTCAAGTTCAAGGTATGATGGCAAATTCCCAAATTCATCCATCATTATGAAAAATAATTTCTTGGAAGTTGTTGGGAGAACAATGGACATAACACTATAAAGCATTATTTAAATAATAAATATAAAGTATAATCTCAGTGAGATTGAGTGAGCACAGGTGTATTCTTCAAAAAGTGAAACTGTTTATTTCAGTAAAATTGATGTATAGGAACCAAATAATTGGTAGTCTAGGTCTGCTTCATTTGATATTGCAGTGGTGTGTTTGGGCTGCTTCCCAAGCCAGAGTTAATATTATTGTAATGTGGTTGGGGCATATATTGCTTTAATGCCCAGTACTCTTGCATTGGTGTCACTGTGTATGTTTTCAGTGCTGAGATCTAAGAGTTGCTGGCAGTGTGCAAACAGTACAAGAGAGGAAGAGTCTTAATTCTGCTGTGGAAGAATTAGGTGGAAGCCTTGTAAATCAGTGGAATGAGCCAGGCAGGGACTTTTTGCTGTAGAAAAGTGTCATTTGTTATACACAACGACTAAAGCTATGTAAAATGAGTTTTCTAGGATATGGTTTAGATAATTAAGAGAAGATACCAATGATGGACGAGAACAAGTGTCTTAGAAGTCTAAACCCAAGTGCACTGTCAGTGAAGACTGGGATGGTGAGAACAGTTGTTTTAATAACTGTTTTATGATACCTATGTTCTCAATTTAGTTACTGAAAGCAAAATAATAATCTAGTGTAGCAGTGTTGTAAGGCCATTGAAGACCACTGGGGAAGTTTAGAAAAGCAGGTGTTGATTATTGGAACAATCTAACTTCTATGATTGGGTATTAGAAGATCAGAGAATTTCTTCAATTTCTCTTATTGTTGTTTAGTATATATTGCTGTATAGTATGTACTCTTTAATTTTGCAGGTATGTTCTCAGACTCTTGTACCATTGCACTGGTTTTGTTTGGGTTTTTTTTAACTCTAAACTGTTGATAAGCTTGTGTTATTAATGTGCCTAATCAGCTTGCTTTAACATCCAGGAAGAAGCTCTAAACCCAGATACTGCAAAGCTCAAAGGAGAGGCATTTGGATTATCCTCAGTATGCAGTCTGCTAAGACACTTCAGATTATCTCTGGGAGATCTAAGTGTTCCTTCATGCTCTAGTGTCTGCTGTGTCTTTTTCAGTTGCATTGGAATCTAGATATCTGAGCAATTGGAGTCCAAGTTATCAGTCTGGCAGAACTTTGAGCCTATAGTTCCAATTTACAGTTGTTCTCTCTGATATTTGTATTCATGTGGTTGGTAGTACACTAGATGCAAAAAGACAAGAACTTGAAATATTTTTTTCTTTCTATGGATTTGTTTCTCTGGAAATTTCAGGAAGATTTTTTTCTGGTCTCTTCCATATGTCATGCTCTTGGTAAATATTATCAGTTTTATCTACTGTGATTTCCTTTATAGGTGAGACACAGATTTTATACCTTTGTTTCTCTTAACCATTAGATCTTTAGTTTTGTACTTCATTTTCTAACAAAATTCACCTAGGTGAATCCTACTTTTTAACCTCTTTTAGAAATCAACAGTGACCTGCAGAGCAGATAGAATCATAGAATGTTATGGGGTTGGAATGGACCTTAAGGATCATCTAGCCCAACCTGCCCTGCCATGTGCAAGGACGTCTCCCCCTAGACCAGGTTGCTCAAGGCCTTTGTCCAACCTGTTTTTTATAACTCTTAGGCAGATAGGTTTTGTTATATCTGCATATGATTATGCATTTTCTATAAACCTTGGTTTCTGGCATTTTAGGGCTGCAAATAGGAAAGTTCACTATACTTCTGATAATTCCTCTCTTCAAAATAGTGATTCCTGTTGTCATAAATATCAGTCTTTAATTTTACTAGGTAACATTCAGATACTTCTCATATTTTCTGGTCTGGTGCCTGGGAGATTGATTATACTTTGAATTTTAGTGTTTATGTTTTATACTACTGCTTTTTCTTCTGTCTTACCTTTGTTTGGATCTTTCGTGGAACCCTTCAGTATGGTTTCACGCAATTTAGAAAATTACTTCTAATTAATAGTTTATAGCTATTTTACATTAGATTTTTGTGTAAGTTCTGCTTAATATATTATTTCCTTACTGAAGTTGTGTGATCTTTTTGTTTGGATTTTTGGGTTTTTTTGTAACAGAAGAGCAGAAGTACTATCTTTTATGGGGGAAGGAGACTGCTGAGGAGTCAGCTTTTGTCTTTGCTTATCAAAGAAGTCTTTTTTGCTACATTGTTTAGTTCTATACTCTTGCACAGTTCAGCAAATGAATCACCTTTAATGTTCTTCAGAAAGTCTTTTATGTTTTCTACAGAATAAGGAACTTTTGCTATTTAGAATGAGAGAAGTCCATAAGGCCTTCTTCTCTCTCTTTTTCTTTTTTAATCCCCTTTTCTGATTCTGCTTGTTGATTCTGGTTTCTCCTGTGTTGCAGGCGGATATCTGGCACAATAGATGTGATTGGACAGACCATCACTATCAGCAGGGTGGAAGGACGACGGCGTGCTAATGAAAACAGCAACATACAGGTTTTACGCTGCAGTTTTGCATTCTGTTTTTGACTAAAAGACGTTTTTGCTTTCCCTATAAATTCTGACTAAAGCATCAGTGTATATGAATGAGTAATACATAAGTAGCTTTAATTCCAGGAATAAAGTTTTGGCAATTACTTTAATAAAATAAGGTGAAATATTTCAAAAGAGAAATGTTTTGGTATACCTCTTGCTGAAAAGAAATGATGAGTGATGTTGTAGACTTACAATCCAGGAGACAGCATTGGCTCTGCTAGATCTGTGTGGGATTGTGTTTTGTGGAGTGAAAAGATAAATATTTAAACTGCCCATTTGTCCCCCTGTTTCTGCCAGACGCCAATGCTGGAAGTGAAAGCCCCCTGGTATGCAGTTTGAGAAATGCAGCTTTTAAAAATATGGTGTGAAGGAATAAATAGTTGGTAGTAGTTTGTTTTTAATTATACCATAGTACTTTACCATAAATTGCAAGATTAGTCTTTATGGTTTTAGTATAGACTTTTATTATCCTGAGAAAGCAACTAAATCTCAAAAGATGGAATACACTTCTCTCCTGAAGAATCAGAGGGAAGGATCAGGGTTGCTTGATACTCTAGCTGCATTTCCATGCCAACTTATGTTGGCGTTAAACTGTGAAAATAGTAATGGATTCTAGTGCTGTTATTGAAAACACTGCCGTGTGTTTTCCATCTATCTCAGAGTATTTAAGTAATTTATAGTCCTGAGTAGTTTTCGTGCTTTTCATATTGATTTTTATATATTTGCCATTATGCAAATTTAAGGTGCTCTTAGACCTTTAAAGGTACTTGGCAAATATGGGACGCTGTATGTAGGTATGCAGGTAGAGCTTACACCATCTGAATATGGGTCTTGAGGTGTGAAGTGATACTTCCCTATTTTAGTAACTGAAAGAGAGGAAACCTGTCTTCTACCCTTTTCACATAGCAATTGTAACTAGAGTTTGATATTTTACAGGTTCTTTCAGAACGCTCTAATCCTGAAGTAGACAGTTTTACCAAGCCACCTCCATTTTTCCCTCCAGGAGCTCCACCTACTCACCTTCCACCACCTCCTTTCCTCCCACCCCCTCCAACTGTCAGTACTGCTCCACCTCTGATTCCCCCACCAGGTAAATATCCTGCACTACATAGGATCTGAATAATGAGAAATTTGTTAATACCAAATTCTTGAAGTGCATTGTGCAGAATTTTAGAATTTCATGTTCTGTTCTTTTCTTAAATGTATCTATAAGGCAACCCAGAAACTTTTATTTTTGCTTTCTCAGTAAGCATGATCTCAAGTAGTAAATAATTACTTAAAGACTAACTGCTGGTTCTTGTATTCTTGAAAATGTTTGAAGTGAGAAGCTGTTTTCTCTAACTCAGTAACTGTTAATGCAATTGAGAGGTACACGTTAACATGTCATTCTATAAACTTTTGAACTAAAAGTATGGCATGCCATGAATTTGTGTCACAAGTTGGATTCTCTGATGTCTAAGGTCAAGGCAGCAAGAGAAGTTCTAATTCCCCTTTTCTCTCACAGCATGTATGAATTCCCAAAAGTCTGATAAGCATTGCATTTGCTCTGTATCCTTTCTTTCAGTTAAAAGTCTTATTAGTCCCTGATGTTTTTTTCCAGTGTTCTATGTCTGTGAATCCTAGAGGAATCAGAGCTCTTTGAGAACTCATCCTTTTATTCATCTGTTTTGAAATTTACAGATATTTCCTGGACATTTATTGAAATTTGACATATATGGAAATTTACTGGGAGAAGTGTCTTGGGCATTTGCACAAGTGGTACAGTGACCTTGTACTTGTCATTTTAAGACATTAAGTTCAAAAGGATTTGGCAAGAAACTAAGAAGAATAGTCAGTGAGAAATTAAAATAGATGGAGAATCTTTGTGGTGTATTTGAGTGGGAAAGTGAAGCATTTGTCTACAGAGGAGACTGATCTAAGATGGAGCCTCTTTCCTAATTTTCTCCTGTTCCTCGAATTCTTTTACTTGACTTGTTCTGGATATCATGCTGAGCAGTTTCTTTGCTATTCTCCTTACAGAGGGAATCTTTTAGAAGTTTCTCTGTTAGTATTTTTATGTAGAAGCAAAGAAGTAACATTATTTGAGTGCAACTAGTATGAGCTTTTATAGGGTTTAAATCCTCATAGAAGAAGTTGCTTCTTCAACTGCCCCTCCTAATTTTAAAACTTAACTCATTCTGCCTGGCAAGCTCTGGCTTTCCTCAGTGATGGTCATAAATAAAAATCATAACACCTAGAAAAATGACCAGAAGAGATTTAAAAATTAAATAATTCTATGCCCTTTATATATATATAATAGAGTCTCTGAAGTGAGATTAAGGTAGTGCTCTGGTGATTTTGTGATATTTCCTTCCTGGGGAGGGGGAAGGACAGAAAGGGGATGGATGTGACAATAATGCTTGCTGCAGTTTTAAGCTTCATTTAAACCTTTCTGATAAAACAATACATGTAATTCATTGCAATCTTTTAGAAAGTAATTATTTTTAATTGTAATTGGGTTCAGAAAAGATATTCTAAGTCGTATATTATTAAAAACGTGAGAATCACCCCCACAGACACCCCAGACGCACCTGGTGCGTGGATGTCACCTACAGGTACTGGACTGTTCTTATGAAACTCCTCACCTCTTGAGTTTTGAAAAGTGAAGGAAATCCACATGTGTTGCAGATCAAGCCAGCAGGTTTGGCTTTAGTCTCATAATTTACAGGCAGGTTTGTGACACAGGCTTGTTCAGATGGTCTTCTGGAACATCCTTCTGTGCTTTGTGTAGATTTGAAAATAACGATTTAGAGCTGTGGATTTAGTTTCCTCAGGCCTGTGTTTTAATTGTGCTATTGCCAGCTCTTTATCATCAAAGCTGTTCCAAAAATAGGTTCTGCCATCCCTCCTGGGTTCACTGAAGGAGTTAAAAAACTACACTTACCCAATATTAAACTGGGACTACTTGCCAGAGACTTTAAGTATTCCAAATATAAAACATCTTCCAAAAGCGTCTTTGAAAAAGGATCTTGCTTTGAAGTTAGGTCTCTTGTTCTGTATTCATTCACTCTTGTGATTCAAATCTTTTTTGAGGAACAAGTCCTGGAACAATTCAAAGCACCAAATGTAGAAAATTCTCAGATAGTCCTAGGAGATGACTGACTGTGGCAAAATATGTGCTAATTTCTGTTTGCTAGGTTTATTGCTATGTTGGAGTAATTGTCTTTTAAAGCAAAATGTGTGTGCTTGTTATGTAGGCTTTAAAAGTTGGTTTATGTGCCTTGATTTAGGTCTAGTTAAAAATGTGACTTGTATTTGTGATTTAAGAAAAAAGGAACTTCTCTGAAATATTGAACTTCTGTTGCATAACTTTGCAATGTATACCAGGGTTTGGTAATTGACTGCTCAGCCTCAGCATCCTAAGTGTGTACTTTTTTGTCTTTTGATACAGAGAATTTGACCTATTTTAGCCTGTGGCAAGAGAACCAAGTTGAGTTATATTACATTTTCTGAGACCTGTTACACAGTTCAGCTAACTTAGAGTGTGTTCTTAAACTCTGGCTGTGTCGTTCATGTTTGATTCCTTACTCCACAAGCAGGGTATGCGTGGCATTGCTTTCCTTTAGTAAAACATACTTATTTTCTGTAAATACTACCAGCCCTGAGATAGTAGGTTGGTATACCATGTTCTGAAGGCAATTTTGAGTGTTAGGTAAAATGGTGCACTAATGACAATTGGGTTGCTTTTGACACACAAGTCTGGATGCATCTTTATGGCACCACAACAATGTTGTTAGGGACATGGCAAGGTCTATACTAAGCCACCTTCTTGCACTGACACAATGTAGTCTCTTCATTGCAAGAAATGACAAAATATTTCAGTATCATTTCTCAGAAGTAGTAATTGGCTGGTGAACTAGAAGTATATTTTTATACACTTAGAAGGCAAAGGAGTGAAGAGTTAAGAAATTATTTATTTTCCATTAACTGAAGCTTATGATTTTTTGTCTTGTTTAGTGTCATATTTGTGTATTAGTGAGGAAGGTGAGGAAAAACATTGGTTTAGATCTTTTTAGATCTTTTTGTCAATTTGACACATAGAATCTTCCGTTGTGATAGCATCAAGTAAATTAGCTTCTGCTTTAAAATTATATAAGCATTAGTCATGACTCTTTAAAAGGTCTTGAAGTTTTTTGTGGGGAAAAATGCATATGTGATTTTTTTGTGTAATGCTCTACATTAACCAATTCATTAAAATTATTTGGACATTTGGTCTCTGGATTTTAGTTGTATTCAGCCTGTCTTAATTTTGTTTGAATGGTTGTTAAGTGAATTTTTTCATTTGGCTTTAAGTCTTGTGGTGACATTTTTACTTTCAATTCTGCACAAGATAACACTCTTGTAAATGAGGAATACGTTAATTGTTTATTATAATTTTTTTCCTTCCTGTAAAGAGGAGTTAGCTGATGGATTTCCAGGCAGTTCTCTGGATAATGCTGAGTGCCATGTGCAGTGCTAACAATATACTGGTTTTAGTGAGCAATTGAAATATTTTTTAGTATAAGGTGGAGCTAATAATTCACTTTGAGAGAACTTCTGGTACTTTTCTAGCTTGTGTTCTTAACATTACTGGATTATATAATATATACATGCTTAACAAATATATAAAATTTTTTCTATGTTTTAGGCTCATGAGGGATCTATTAATTAGAACAATTAACCAAAAAAGATTAATGGTAAACAGTTTGGCTGTGCAACGGTTTGAGTTCTTAATCTTGATTTTCTTTCAGGAATTTTCATCAGGAGAGTTTAGTCTTCTAAATGTTACACTGTCAAAAATTTTGTGGTGTGATACCCAATGTTCTTAACAACCACAGTGCACACCAGAAAACACATTGTGTGCTGGTGAAAACAAAGTGGCTCATGCAGTTTAGAAAATTGACTGTTGGAGCTCACTGTCTCCTGGTTTACATTTTGGCTAAGAGATCAGATTTTAAATCTTCTGGATTGGACAGAGACCTCAATTATATTTCATCATGTGTTTAATCCTGTAGGATTAATGCTGTTAGGAATTAATGTTCGAGAAATTGCCAACAATTAATGAACTTTGATATTGATCAATGTTCTTCTACTTGCATATTCCTTCATTCTGTCCTTCTATCAAGGCAGTCTGGGAGCAGTTGGCATTTCTAGACACTATAAATATGTAGATTTAGTAAAATATTGCTGCCATACAATAGTCTTTTAATTTTAATGTTGAACTAATGAGATATATGTAAATTTTGTCATGCAGTGCCAGCACTGTTCTGTGTGAATGTTTATGCAGTTGTGTCAACACTGATGAAAGCACTCGCCAGAGTTTTCTGTCCTCTCCCTCCCCAAATTTTGCCATGAGCTGTCAGATTGAACATACATACTTTTTAATGGAAGCAGAATTGTTGATAACAGAAAGTGCTTTATGCTTGGTGAAGTAATCTATTTTCTGCCAGTATTGTTTTAGCTCAGTTTATTTTGTAGCAATTTTATGTGCTGAGTTCAGGTAAAGCTAGTTCTTTGTAAAGCATGGGAAAATAAGAACCTTTGAAGCATACAAATTATTTTTACGTTGTAATCATTTCTTTCATAATCAGTAAGGTATGTTTATATGTTGAGGCAGTATATTTTGTTAGGTAAGCTAATTCAGTTGGGAACAATTTTCTCAGCTTTTAGTTGGATTCATAACAGCTTAGCTAGATCTGAAAATCAGGTTAGAGTAATTCTTGCACATGTTTCTGTTGAAGGATGCTCCTTTCTCAGATAGTTACAAGAAAATAGAGAACAAAACAATCCTTTTCCCTCCATGTAGCAAGTGAATGAGGAACTGCAGTGTCATAGCATTGACTTAGACATTAGACATTGCTTACTGCTGCCTGAATACTTTGTTCATGTGGACCTACTGTTTCCTGTGCCAAGCTATTGAAGGTCAGAGGCCAATTGCATTTCCTTCCATCCAGCCATGGAATGTAAAATAAAGCAAATGTAGTCTATGGGATGTTGCTTTCCTTCTGTATTTTAAGCATTTTAGGATTACGAATTCAATTCTGACCTTGAGACCCAGAGTCATTCTTCACTATTCTTGCCTCTAAATAACTAAGATCTTAAAGAATAGGAATTTAAATCAAAAGCTAGATTTCACAAGGCTCGTATAAAATTTTAGCAATTGGTATTAATGTGACATCTTGACCTGAGGACACAGAAAATATGTTGTCATTCTTGATCATGTGTGTAGTGAAGGCTCAATCTAGTTTTAGATCTACAGATAAATTTTTGCTATAACTGATATTTGTTGTCTTTTTAGGTATACCAATAACAGTGCCACCACCAGGTAAAGTTGCTTAGATTTTTTTCCCACATTTGGTTAAGAGATGGAAACTTAACTGATGTGCAACTTGCCAGCTTCCTTTCAATTATATAGATAAAGGGTTGTGTATGCTAAACTATATGTGTCTATGTAGGCTCAGTTATTTTGATGCTGGGCAGAAGAGAAATTGTATGAAAATGCTGTTGACTAGTAGACCTAATCGGCCAGTTTTCTAGACATATATTTCCTTCTTTTCTTTAAAATATTTTTTTTCTCAGCAATGCAGTGAATAGTTTTGATTGTTGTTTATTGAGTATTGTTAGAATTTGCCCATGCTTCTATATCACCATATTTTTAAGAACGGTAAAGTTTTTAATTTTAATTTTAATGTTTTGCCTTTGTCAAAACAAAATAAAAACCCATTTACATGGAAACAATTTTTCAATGTTCTCTCTGGGACTTGTTTGCCATTGTATGCTTAGCCTAGTTCTTTTATGTGTTTATGGGTGGTAGATTTTTACTTTCTCCCCTCCTTACCTAATTTATTGTTACAGGTTTTCCACCACCACCTGGCGGTCCTCCTCCTTCCCTCATACCCACAATAGACAGGTGATTATCTTACTAAGCAATCTATCAGTATTCTGTAACTGAAATAAATGAATAAGTACTCTTGCATTGCCCAGTGTTTAATGGATTTGCATCTGGGAAAGGGGAGACAGCTTCAGATTTTTACAGTAATTTTACAGAAATGTTACTAGTTTCACCTATCAACATATTCTTTGAGTTGGTTACTTGGCCACTTACTAGTTTAGTTTTGACACAGTATCAGAATACCAAATTAGTCACAGTTTTGATGGTAAATCAATGCCAAAACTTAAGGGAATGATTGTTAAAGTATTCTTTAGTAGTCTGAAGGCTTATTTATGTGAGCTGTATACTTTTCAGCTATCATATCCTGTTTTTATAGATGTACACAAAAATTTCAGCACAGATTCAAGCCCTCATAAACTATAAGAAGTGCCAGAGTTCCACGGAATCCAAATTTGTATTTCTGTTCTTAGTGTTCAGCTGTGACAAGCCTAACCATACCTTTTCAATGCCATTTTTATATACATTTATATGTATACACATACATATATTTGTATATATAGATAGAAATATTTGAAAGGAGGAAAAGGGTTGGCTAGCACAGTCCTTGAAAAATATTTGTATTTTGCTGGAGGCCAAAACTAGTCCATATACAAAACTCACTTAAGATGGTACAAGTCTCTTGTCAGTCCTCTGGATCTCACTGAAGGAAGATGCACACATTTGTTCCTTTGAAATTGAAAATTCTGTTAAATTACGTGATACAGGAGGATGATGAAAAATCACCGAGAAAATGTTCATATTATTTAATTGAGAAAAAAATCCTAACTTAATACATCATATGTGCATGAAAGTAAATCTATTACTTTGTATTGACAGTTGATGCGAATGAGTGTTGCTTCATATTGTATATATTGTAGATAATATTAATTATATATATGTATCTATTGAAGGAGATAGCTTTGTTGCTAAAGCTGAGTTGTAGTTTTAACATGCTGAAACTGGTTTTGCATGTATTTTCTGCAGTGGACATTCTTCTGGCTATGATGGTCGTCCTGTTCGTGCATTTTCATATGGCAGTGGTAAGTAAGCAAGCTGGCTGACTTTGGAAATTTTGACCAGTGTGATATCAAATTGCTTAATACACTTATGAGGTTTTTAAGCTAGAAGACTAAACAGATCCTGTCAGTATTTCTTTATGAAATCTCATTGGTAACCACTGTAAATAGATACATGCTGTTGCAAATTTAAGCACTATTGGTAAATACTATTATTTTGCTTATTAATTTATATACTGAATATCTTTTCATCCTGCTTTTGCATTTGATTTTGAAGTATTATATACCATAATATGGACTGCAAGTCAGGGAGAATTTTTCAAGGATTTAAAAGCAGGAGAACAAGTACTGTTGAGATATCATTAGAATTTCAATTACTAAGACCAGTCATTCAGAAATCCTGATGATGTACCTCTCCTTTGAAAAACCATTTGTCTATTGCAAAATCAGTCTTTTTTTGTCTTTTTAAAAAAAATACTGTTATGGGGAAAAATTCTGATGCTGGAAAACTTGACTTCGTGAGGTTTTTTTCAATAAAAGTGAAATAAGAATGAACTAAAACAAAAGCTTCATCATGTGCCACCAAAAGGACATCCACAGAATGTATGCTGAGTTTAGAACTGTTGCCTAGCACAGCTCTGCTTCTTGAACCAGAGCAGGAAAAAGGAGATAAAGTAGATAGAAGTATAAAATTATTCGGGTTGGAAGGAATTATCAAGGATTGTCTATTTCAACCCTCCCTGCCGTGGGCAAGAAGACCTTTCAAAGGTCTGCTCAAAGTCCTGTCCAACCTGGCCTTGAACACTTCTAATGGTGGGGCATCCACAACTTCCCTGGGCAACCTGTGCCCCTGCTACCATCATCATAAAGAATTTCTCCCTTATGGTAATCTAAACCTACCATTTCTCAGAGTAAAACCATAGCCTCTTGCCCTGTCACTACAGGCCCTGGCAAAAGATCTTTCTCCACCTTTCTTTCTTAAAAGTCCCTTTGCAGTATTGAAAAGCCACAATAAGGTGTGCCTAGAGCCTTCTCTTCTTCAGAATAAACAACCTAAACAACATAGGAGAGATGATCCAGCTCTCTGATAATTTTTCATGGCCCTCCTCTGGACCTGCTCTTAACATATCTTTGTTGTACTGGGGTCCCAAGAGCTGGATGCAATATTCCAGGTGGAGTATCACGAGGGCACACAAAGAATCACCTCCCTCAACCTGTTGGCCACTCTTACTTGTGATGCAGCCAGGATTCAAGTGGCTTCCTGAGCTGCAAACTCACACTGCTGGCTTGTATTTAGTTTTTTTCTGACCAATATCCCCAAGTCCTTCTCTGCAGGATTGCTTTGAATCAGTTCATTGCCAGTTTGTACTGACATTGAGGACTGCCTCCACCCAAATGCAGGACCTCGCACGTTGCCAGTCACTAGCTCTGCCTTCAATACATCTGCCATCCAGCCCCATGCTTGGTGCCTTTTCTTTCAGCTAAATTCTATTGCCTTGCTCCTTGTTCCTTTGAACGCCTAGCTGGTAAGCAGAGAAGTTGCAGGGAAAGTTTTGTCTTTTTCTGAGGATGTGTGATGTTCAGCATAGATCAAATATTCAGCAAATCTATTTCCCAAATATTCTGAAGTCTTAAGCATGGATATACCAAATGACATTTTGTAATGGCTCGCAATTTCTTGAAGCTGTAGCAGTTCATGGAGTAACAAGCAGTATTTTGTTGGCATTGTAAGGATCCTCATCAGTTATCAAATGTTTGCTTTCATGCATGGGAAGCTTGTTATGTTTTCAAGAATTCTTGAATAAGAATTAATGAACATTGACTTTACACAGGCTTCTTTTTAGCAGTAATTTAATTGTGTTTAACACAAAGTTAGAAGCTGAGATAGCTTTACAACTGTTATAGCTGTACAACTAAAGCCATGCTTTATCATAAAGAAAGCAGTCTTACTAACACATACTAATGTATGTATGTGGCATCTATTACATAGTCTCCAGTGCAGAATGTTTTTCACTTTGGTATCTCTTTTGTTAGAATTTTCTATTCTGTCAGTTATTGTCAGGGACATAAAAATATTTCCAAGTTTTATATTGACCTTTAGAGATGATGGCATGCTTGTGTTGTTGCAGCACCAGTTTTAAAGGATGACTGTTAGCATAATCATGCCAACATTGAATTTGAATTTCTTCAGCAGGATTAAAAAATTGTTTGCCTTTATATGATTATGGAGACCAAGGAGCACAGTCCACTCCTATCTTCACAGTGTGCTTCCAGTGTATCTGGTATCCCTGTTGCAGCAAAAGCTTTCCTATTTGCTGCACAAAGCAATTGTCTATCTCAAAGCTGTCTATGTCATAGGGATTTTTGAATCTGTAGAGACTCTGTGGCATTTTATCACTGTTGCTCATCTCTTAGTGAAAAATCTTTTCCTAGTCAGCATTGTACTCTCACAGTCCCTGTTGTGCAATGTGATCATTTGGCAGTGCTCTCTGTGAATCAGAACTTGGGGACATTGAGATTTACAGTCACTAAGTATATTTATTTACTAGTTGCTTTGGGTGACAGCACTGAATCTCCAACCTGTTGTCTTCTTTGACAATCTTCTTTGTGCATTTCCTAGCTTTGTCAAAATTGCAGGGAAAGATGTGCGAATGGAACACATTGCAAAAAGTACCAGTCTGGATTAAGATACTAGCCCTCCTTCTGCCTATTCAAATTCCTCAGCTCATGCTTTGGTGTGTCTTCCCTTGTGGTTTGTAGGGTTTCCCATTGCAAACCCTTCAGGAAGGTTACGTAGTAAAATAATAGCCTATAGCTTCAAGAATGTCTGTTTTGTTTTTGTGTTCTTCCACAATATCTATGTGGTTTCATCAGTTTGCACTGAAATCCTTTCACGATTTAGTGCTACCTTTGCCATCATATCTCTGGCTTTGCTTGAGCTGTGTTTGATCAGCCACTGAAGTTCCTTCTATTGGATACTTGTTTGCATTTTCCTCAAGCAGTTCTCTGGTCTGTGCTCTAAATGTTCTTTATATCTTAGGAACTTGCAAGACATTTAACATTACAGAAACAGTTCGAGAGTCAGTGTTTTTTGAGGCACAAGGAAGAAGCATTAAATAGTTTGCCTTATGCCGTGAAGCTTTAAGTTTTTAAACCATCTCCAAAACAGGGCTCATGTCTCCAAAACTAGTAATTATTCAAAGCTCTCCTTTTGTTTTAAAAATAAAATCAGAGTTAAATTTTTGAAGTGTCTTTCTTCTTGTAGAAATTATTGGAATAATCCATGTAGAAATAACAGAAGCGACAAATTACTTCATTCAGTGTCATAAAAGCAGAACACCAGTTCATACTAGAAAGTAAGCTTTGTGTGTTGTGAATAATTCCTGGTGAAAATCTAGACATAAAAATGTGCAGTGTGTCAAATTACTGTTTTATCTCATGTTATTGGGGAGAAGTACTTCTGTCTGATGAGAATTATTCAGGATGTGATGGAGTATCCAAAATTTATTGTTAAAAGTTTGTACTACCATTAATAATTAGTTTGTATTATACATTTAAAGTTAAGTTTAAATTTTAGACCAGAATACGCAGGCAGCCAGTGTCTCATGTACCATACGTGTATTGTTGACATAGTGGCAAGTCAAGGAAATTAGCAGTCTTTTAAGTCCAGCTGGATTTTTTGCTATTTCTGGCTGCTTTCCTTCAACGAATTTCAGGTCTTGGCGGTATAATGAACAGCATAATATTGCATTAGGACATTTTTTTCTGTTAACCCTTCATTTTGCTTGTAGACTTGAAGTTAAACAGTGTCAAGCATTTATTAGAGGCAAACCTTGTATAAATGCTTTTTTAGGGAATGATAATACTTTTCATTGCAAATGTATTTTAACAATGGAGTTTTTTTTCCTGCTCCACTGCCTGCTCTAAAGGTCTTTTGTATTCCTCCTCTGGACGCTTGGCAAACTGCTCTCTTAAGCTTCTGCCAAAGCTTTCTGGGGCAGGCATACCCCAGACGTTACAGGCAAGGCAGTTTGAACATAGCTGTCAGCACAAGCCACTGGTTTTATAGCTCAGCAGTATTAAATACAGCACCAGTAACATAGTTTACATTGATCAGTGGATATTTATGTTAATTGTACTGTTAATCTCTTTGTGACATCATGAAGTCAAGTAAATATTGTTCTCATATTATAGATGATGAAGTGGAGCTCAAAGCAAACGATTTATTGAAAGTTAGGAAAGCTAGCAAGGCAGATAAGCAGAAAGGGAGAAGTCCTCAGTACTGTAAGTCCGCTAGAGAGTGCTGTTTCCAGCTAAATACTCAAGCCCTTGTTTTTCCTTTACAGGATGCATTCACGGGACTTCTGGTGTGGGAGGGCAGAACAGATCAATTGGGGCATTAAAAGTAGCAGTTCTGTATTTCACTGAAGTTGGCAAAAAGCAGTGGAGAAGCATGTTCCTTCTCCCTGTTGCTAGCTATCTAAAAAAGGCTGAGAGACAGTGTTAAGACTTCTTCTTAACATGTCACATCTAGATTAAGACTGTGCTTAATTTTCTTAAATTGTTACATTTTAGTGGTGTTTGTGCCGAGTATTCATAAATGTTATCTTACAGAGCACAAGTGGGAGCATTATTTCTTCTCTCCAGAGTGAATTTATTTCTAAAGCTCCTTTTACATCTGTAATCAGAAAAGTATGATAAAGCATAGTATAGAATATAAATTAGTGAATGAGAACCTCATAGCTAGCATTGTATTTTAAATACGATGATTTTAAAGTACAAGAGATAAAAATAATAGCATTTAAATACAAGGCTGGAAGTGTCCTTTTTCTGAACTATATTTTCAGGGCACCTGAGTTTCAAATGCAGTTTTGTTTTCTGGTTGTTTTTGTTTTGTTGTTCCCCCAAAACAAAGCCATTTGACCACATAGAATCAGATTCTTTGAGCAAATATTTTGAACAATTTTTTTCCCCCAGAAGTGTTTAGACTGTCTTTGGGATATATACCCTGGTTCTGTACATCCTCATAAGAAGTATTTAAATGAATGCCAGAAGTTTTTGTAATCATTATGGAAAAAATGCAGGGTTTGCTTAGAATTAACTCTAATGTGAAAGGGGAACATTAAAACATATCATTGGAGGAAACTGACAAATGTGTTTTCATTATGATATTTGATTTTGTTCTAATAACTATATCTCTTTCTTTAGTCACCTTTCCACACCCTGCAGGTTCTGCACCCTCATGGTCTAGTCTTCTGGACACCAGCAAACAGTGGGATTACTATGCACGAAGAGAGAAGGATAGGGAACGTGAGAGAGAGAGATCCCGAGATCGGGATCGCGACCGGGACCGAGACAGAGATCGAGACCGTACCAGAGACAGGGAAAGGGACCGAGATCACAGTCCTTCTTCAAGTGCGTTCAACAGGTCAGTGAAATGTCCTACACGTGCTGTAACTCTGCTCAAAACCCTGTCTCTGTTAAACAGTGTACTTCAACATTCAAATTTAGTGTTCTGCTGGGTATTCCGAAGAGCTGGGTGGGGTGGCTTCCTCACCTTCACCCTTTTCTCTTGGAAACTATAATTCTGAATTTCTACATGTAAAACAGAAGCAGAAAAAAAGGACAGTATACATCTGAGTTGGTCATAGTGCTTTACAGGTCAAAGGTGATTTAAGTCTTGAGAATGTCTGAAATATCCATCTCTTTTTGACATCAGTAGGTCTAGAAAAATCTACATAAAAATCTATAGAATTTTAGTTGCCAATTCAGTACTAAGAGCAATGTGTTACAACATTTGACCTTAATTTATGGTGTTAAATACCTGCTAGAATGGTTAATATGGTTGGTAAAAATGGCTGAATAATAATCTCTCCTCTCTTTTTTAAAACTATTGTTTCAAGGTCAACAACTTTTCTTTAATTTTGATGTAGACGATGAAAATCATGTCAGATAACTTTACTCAGCTTTATAATTTCTTTTAAAAAAAGATCTTCAAATGTTCTGTGGTTCATGTGCTCAAGTACAAAGCATTTAGTGTTGAGATCACTATGGCTCCATAGAACAGAGGTCTATGGGTTAGCCAGATTTTTCTAAATTTCCTCTGCTTGTTATCTACTAAGATTTTTGGGGTAAAGCTTTTCTCGGTGTTTGTTGTTAAGTTTAAATTTTTGCAGAATATATATGTTAGCTATTAGGCAGATTGTTTTTACTAATGGTTTTAAGCTGAAGGGAATGAGAGCGCTGAGAATCAACATTACTGCGGTTGGGAGATGACATTGTTGCACGATGATTGTTAGCTGAAGACCCAAGCTGGGTGTAGGCTGGGGGATTTTCCATGTATGCTGGTGTGGTGATGTCCTCTCCTGTGGGCCTGTGCTTCGTTCCAGGGCCAGTTTCTGAGGGCTGAAGACCTATCTAAACATCTGTTTCTCAGACAGCTTGATTGAAAGCCAGAAAGAACCCTGGTCATTCAAGGGTGCTTGAAATGAACCTTAATAGCTTCCAGGCCTCAAGAAATCTCTGTGCTGCTGCCAGAGTTATCTGCAAAGGAGGGGGAAGAGCAGGCCTCGACTTTTTTATGTGACTAAATTATCCACCATCTGTAGCAAAGCTGTTGCCACATGGCTGTGTAAGAAAATGGGAGGCCCTTAACTAGGATAAGTTGGTTTGGGAATCACAGAAGAGGTGGGAGAGGCTTAAGAAAGAACATGCAGATATAAGATTTCTTAAGAAGGTTTCTTTTCAATTCTGTGCACTTATGAAAATAAAATGATTGGAGCTGTGAGGAAGAGAACATGAACTATTTTAAATACTGCACAGGGTTATAGCTTTTATTTATATTCCCTTTGTTTAAACTTTGATCAAGTGGTACTTTGGTGGGGCTTGTAGTAAGCATCAGGTTTAGCATTTCACTGCTCAGAAATTATGGCTTTCAATGCTTTTAGCAGTTGTTTTCCAGATGAATAGCCCGTGTTTTTGCTACAGCATTTCGTAAAACTACAAGAGAATAGGATTATTTTTATTCTATTATAACCAAAATGTGGTTTAAAAATGAACTTTCAGCTGTCTTTATATTCTGTTCTGCTTTTACTCTGCTATCCTCAGAGAAAAGTGTGCATTTTTACAATGCCTCTCACTCTGCCCTCTTGAGAAGATGCCATTATTTTTGGACTGTTTCCCTTTTACAAAGTTTGAGACTTTATTTTGTTTGTTTGGGAGTTTTTTGTTTTGTTCCGTTTTTTTTTTATTTTGGTAGTTTCAAGTCAATTAGTTACCACTAAAAATGTAGACATTGGAATTTGATTGATATGTTTCTGTTCTGTGGTTCTTCCTCTGCAATTTGAAAAATTAAAAAAACAAACCCCAGCAACTGTGTTTCTAAGGTCCTGGAACTTAATAATCTCATGCAGAAGAGCAGATAAACCTGGCTGGATCGCAGCTTTATGGGATTTGGTATCCTGGTGGTCAATAAACTGAACGAGACACCACGATCAGTGTGTGATAAAGGTCAAAAGCATTGAGCAGCATTAGAGTGTTCCTGAAAGCTCCCAACACACTGGTCTTGGCAAACTGATTTTTTTCTTTACTTAGAGAAGTTGTTTATTTTCATCAGACACACTTACAAGCTGTCATGGTTTTTTAGTAGTTTGCCAAAATAAAGCACAAAATGGAGTATCAGTAATATTTTTAACCTTTTCTAGAGTGTTTTAAAATAACTGGGTAACAGAGTAAAAGCAAAGTGTGAGTTACCATTAAGGGCTTTGGATCTCATCTTTGAAACCAAGCCATAAGTCTATAAGTAGCCATCTAATTTCTCATGGCAAGCTTATCAAAAGTTAGTGATAGACATTCAAATTTTAACTTTTTAATTTGATACTGATCATAAAAATAATAGTTTTGAGCAGCAATATCAGATATGGGAGGAAACTTCAGTTGCACAGAGAGGCTGGGGAGTCTCCATCCATGGAGATATCATGAAGCTTTCTGGACATGGTCAGCTGGTCCTGATGGCCCTGCTTTAGCTGGGGTTTGGTCCTCCTGATGACCTCCACTCATGCCCTCCAACCTCAGATTTTGTTCCATTTGATTGCAAATGTGCTTTGCAGGATTTGATCAGTTTACTCTCAGATCTGAGGTTATAAATGTATTATTAAATTAATTACTCAGTGGCAAATCATAATTTGGAGTTCTGTAGTTGAAGGTGTAGTTTTCCTGGTTTTGATGTGCGAATACTTTTCGTGATCCTTAGAAAAGCAGAATTTTCTATGGGGTGGTTAGTGTCTTAGATTACTAATTTCTGACATTTGCTTAATGATGTAATCATACAAGGTTCATAAAAAGACTAGTGTTGTTGCTTCAGGTGTTCCCCCTTCTCACTCTGAATTTTAATGCATAGCTGTAATAATCATAAATGTAATATCCTCACTTGGGAAATGGCCAGAAGATCCAAGTTGTGGCAGATAAAATGGGTTTGATCTCAGCTCTCACTGCTCCAGGACACGAGAAATCCCTTTAGGCTAGAGCTGTTCTCCCTGTGTGATCTGTCTAATCTGTTCTCCTGCTGCAGGGACCTCAGGAAGATACTTTCTTTCATGGTAAATGTTGGCAGAGAGAGAAACACTTGCTTTTGTTACGTCAACAGTATCTAAATTGTTACTGATTTTACATCTTTTGAAAGACTGGTTACATTGTGCCTTCCTTTAGGACTTGGTGGGGATCTCCCAAACTGTGGTTAGAGAAGACTTCATGTGATCTATGAATTACACTAAGTTCATTTGTATTGAAGGTGCACTGTTAAAAGATGCTGGGTAGAATTTTCTTAGTAGAGAAATGATGAAATTATCATACCTTTTTAAGCTATGCTAATGTAGCATTTGAGTCGTGTTGGCTAACAATGGACAATGTTGTTTTTTAGGGTTTTTTTGGTTTTTTTTTTAGATTTCAGTAAACTCTTAGAACTGTCCTTTTCATCAAGTCAAAATATAAAAATATATTTTTAAGTAAAGCCTTTGAATTCTTGTCTAACCTGTGATATTTAGGAGTTTTTACCGACATTGTGGCAGGGCAGCATTTCATGGCAATCCAAGAAAGATGTGGAAGTAGAAACAGCATTAGCACTGGAGAAAAATTAATTTCAAAAGCAACCCAAAACATTTAGTGTATTTTATTCCTTGTATTTACCTTTTCCTTTTTTTTTTTAAGTGGATGTAAGGCAATAGGTAACTGTACCAAAATCTAATTTTAATTTACCCAAATTCTATAATAGTCAAAAAGTGTGTGCTGATAAGTGTTGAATGTTTCAAACACTGATCTGAAAACATTAATGAAGTTTATGTTCCTTTACAGTTAGATACAGGTTCAAGCTAACAGCTTGGTAACTTCTATATAAACTTAATGAGACACTGCTGCATTCTTTTTTCTTTCATTTTTAATGAACAATTTCCTTTCAAAATTGCATAAACTGCACAAGTCTAGTGTATAACATGAAGAACTTTATTGTCCTTTTAATCACTGGAACTCATGTAGACACCCAGAAGCAATATTAAGATTTTCCTGTCATTTGGGTTATTATACTCCTTAGTCTTACTGTCCTGAAAATCTCTTCTTTCTGAATCAGTGATGAAGAACGCTACAGATACAGAGACTATGCAGAGAGGGGCTACGACCGCCATAGGACAAGTAGAGAGAAAGAAGACAGACACAGAGACAGGAGACACAGAGAGAAAGAAGAGACTCGACACAAGTCATCTCGAAGGTTTGATTTCTCTTTTTTTTTAATAGGATATGAAAGACTTGCCCCGTTAAAAAAAAAACAAAACAAAAACAAACAAACAAAAAACCCAAACAAAAAAAACCCCAAACTTTTAAAAGAACCCCAAACAAACGGAGTTTTGTGGAAAGACTGTAAACACTTGAATGTGCTGCTTGGAACAAGTCTGCAATATAAAATGCAGACAGGGAAAAAGCAATATTGACCCTGGGTAACCTCATATTGAGTGATGTATAGTGACAGTCAGTATGTGAACAGAAATTAGGACATTGGGGAAAGAAGGGTAAAAATGGTGAGTCAGAAAGAGGTGGAATGGAGCAGACATTCAGCAGCATGAACAGAACAACTCAACAGTCATTCTCAGTAAGTAATATAATCATCACAGTCACTTGATAGAAATTGTTCCACATGATCCATTTTAAGTTACAAATAAAAGTCAAGCCCAGAAAATGGGGTCAACAAAGAAGTGAAAGTATTAAGGATTGCCAATAGGTACCTGACATTGTTAAAAGTATCGCTATTAGAATATGGGTTACAAATGTGAAAAATCATTCCATTTTCCCCACAAAAAGTACAGGATGGATAGATATACGTTCCATTCCAGGAAAAATTCAGTTGTGCACTGACATGCAAAAACTGAGTTGGGAGCAGATGGCAGTTTTCAAATATGAATACGGAAGCTTTTTTTTTTTGGTACTTTGTAATTAAATAGGGCTTGAAGTGTCAAGTGTTTGAGGCATGTTTTCCCTCTATTTAGTAACAGCAGACGTCGTCACGACAGTGAAGAAGGGGATAGCCACAGAAGGCACAAACACAAGAAGTCCAAAAGAAGCAAAGAAGGAAAAGAAGCCAGTGGTGAACCTGCTCCTGAACAGGAAAACACTGAAGCTGCCCCTGTGGAATAGGCCTGTGTGATTTTTGCCTACTTGCATATATATTAGTGCCAGAAATAGATTACTATAAATCTTGTTATTTTTCTGGGAATTATAATAATTTGCTCTTAATCTTGTTCTGTTAGTTTGAAATCAAAGGTTACTTTGGTTTTTTTTGAAAATAAAAGAACGAATTTTTCATGTTAAGATTCTTGGACTGGTTTTGTCTTTTAAGAAACAGTGAAAAAACATCTTACAGCTAGAGGCTTATGCTCTTACAATATAAGTAGGGCTTAAATTCTTTGTATTAAATTGTCTCCTTTTTTCATAAGCCAATGGGAAGGTCATTATTTTACTGACTTCAGAAACAGTGTGCATTCATTTTATTATATACTCAACATCTGGAACAGTGTGGGTTTAGCATAGCTTTTGGAGTCATATTTGGAAAGGTCATCCTGTACTACAGGGACACACAGGAACTGCAGGCTCTTCAAAATCCTTGTAATAATGTGAAGCAAAACAAAAAGAAAAACTAGAGAAAGTGGGAAAGGTGCTGATTGTTCTTAGTTGAATGGAACACTGAGCATGGTGATGATACACTTGGTAATTATGTCTGGTTTGTGTAGGTGCGTAAGGATGAAATTAAGCTGGATAATCATTCCTGCTGCTTTTCAGTGGCTTAAGAGAGAGTTCATTTTAGTCTTTGTTCTAGGGGAACAGCTGCCCTTAACATGATAAAGATTAACAAACATATCCTCTTCCTACTGCAAGCTTGTGAGATAAAAACAAGACTGTGGAGCATGAGTAATTTGCAGAGAAAGACAAAGGACTATTTTAAGAGATACAAGACCATCATCACTTTCAGATTTACTTAATTCAGAACAGTATCAAGTGTGATTGATAAGGCAGTCCCACAAAAATATTACAGCTATTCAAAAGACTTACTTGATGGCATTAGCAGGGTGCAGTGTACTTCCTTGAAAGTAATATTCTATATAAAAATCCCAGATTTAATAGTATTAATCAGAACAAACCAGGGAAACGAGGTAATTAGGTTTTGGATGAAAATAATGTCTGTACAAGTACACAGTTACAATTATTTTTAATTCTTTTAGAAATTTCATTCACAGTTTTACAGACTAACAAACAGTACTTGAAAGTCTTGAAAATACCAGCTTCATGCTGACCATGAAAAGAGACACATAATCAAAGTGCTATTAACGTGTTGGATAAAAACCTTCACCTGATTATTGCAACTAGAAAAATTGCAAGAAATATTTTCATAAGTTATTCAAGATTTTCTTTTTGTAAATCAAAATAAAGTAGGTGAGCAGAAGCTGTTGCTCCTTAAATTTAATTATTATTATAATGCATTAAATAGATATATAGATATGTATAAAAAACAACAAAAAACCCTTAAGAACATAGGGAAGGAAGGACTTAAGTCTGTAGCTTGGATCACTCTGAAGTGATTTTCTGATGGGTGTCACTGCTTTGCCTAAACTTTCTTGACATGCAGGTTGAAATTTCACAAGCCTTTTCTTTATAAATACATACTTGACCCTCCCAGCAAAGACTGATGTTCCTTTTTTCAATTTTTTTCCCCATGTTAAGATACTTGTCATACTCTCCATGAAGACTTGTTTTATAAAAATGTGCCAGGCCAGGACACAATTGTGAGAGTAATTTTTCCTTTTAGTTCTTTGAGCATCCTTGCCAAGCAGGCATGCATCATTCCTGATGTGCTCCTGCCGTTGACAGCAAGGAGGATGTCACCACATCTGAAAAAACAAATGCAAGACAACAATTAAACAAGGTGACTTCTTATCTTAGATGTTTTCAAATGCCAAAGCACATTCTTAAGCTGGGGGAAGGGGTAGAAATGAGTATTATGGTTCTTTCTCTGGCTAACTACTGTTCATGGATAACAGAATAAAGCAGGTGAAAATACCTCACTTGTTTGGGTTTCTTACAAATTTGTAATTAATTAGACATATTTGAAAGAAAACATGATCTAGTTCTTCTGATGAATCATCATCGCAGAATCATAGAAGGGCTTTGGTTGAAGGAACTTCAAAGAAGGGACACTTTCTACTAGACCAGGTTGCTCAAAGCCCCAGCCAACCTGTCTTCGAATAAAGAGGAGGCATCCACAACTTCTCTGGGTGACCTGTTTCAGAGTCTCACCACCCTCACATTAAATAATTCCTTCTTAATTAAAAAAAAATTCTTTTTAAATTTTAGTTTTAAAATTTTAATTTTAATTAAATAATTTCTTTCTTTTCTTCCAGTCTAAATCTCCTATCTTTCAATTTAAAGCCATTGTGCTTTGTTCTAGCTCTACATACCCATGTAAAAAGTCCCTTTCCAGCTTTCCTGTAGCCCTCTTTATATACTAGAATGATCTATGTTCTGAGCAACTGTACCTTTTAAGCCTTGTTAATTGATGTTTGTGCCATGATTGTGCATTTACTCTCTTCAAATGTATTGGTGTTTGCAGGGAAGGCATTTGGTTGGGATGTTTAGAACTGGATATCTGCTTAGAACTGGAAATCTCTGTGCTGGCATGCTTTGTACCACCCCAGAGATCAAACTAACTCTTCCTTTAACTTACTCACATACTAGTGGATTGCTAGACATCTGAAAACATTCTGATACAAGGCAGATCTGTTAAGCTTGTGTCCTGTTTCCAGATCTCCCAAAGTTAGTTAGTCCTTTCCCCATCCCTGCCACTGCCTTAATGAAAATATGTTTTTTAAAAACCCCCGCAAGTTAACCAAAAGAAAAACTTAACTTAAATGCTACTTTTTTTAAAGATAATAATCATTACCTAATTCTGCCATCATTATATGCTGGTGTTCCCCCAACGATGGATTTGATAAAGAATGGTTTGTTCCCAGTATGTTCTTCATAACCTCCTACAATGCTGAAGCCAAGACTTCCAGATGTATTTCTTCGTAATACAATTTCTTTGCAGCTGTACAAATACCTGAAATAAACCAGTTTAATTAGATGTCTTATAGTTAACTTTAGATTCTGATGAACCATTAATAATGAATCTGCCTTTTCATGCACCCATAGAGTGTTTTTAAGAGTTAAAGTAGTGCCATATTTCCACTGTATTAAGCACCTACATTTCTCTTCTGTTTCTGTAGTAGTGCTCTCCTGTTATTACCAGATAACCAATTATCCCAAAAGTAAAATTAGTAGATAGTCTTGGGCTAAAGTATGAAATAAGTTTTTTAATAGGGTAGAAATCTGTGCAAATGATCTAGTTGTGATGGAGAAAAGCATTTAAGCCTGGAATTAATGTTTGTAAACCAGCAATTCAAAAAGCTGCATTTCTTCTACCTTGTACAGCCCAATGACTTGCTTATCTTCCAGATATGAGCCTGTGTGTGATTAATTATGTCAAAATGCTCAGGCACTTACTACTGTGGTGCATGTCAAAGTGAAATAATGTTAAGGTCAATGGAATGAGCTACAAAAATGACAGATGACACAAAGACCGGTATTGGTGGAATTAGGGATCCTGGGCTTTTCTTGAGTAACCTGGTAAGTTACAGCATGGAAGATGAGAGAATCTTATCCATGTGAGTCAGTGCTTTGGAGCTTGTCCTTACTGTAATTATTAACACAAGATTTTGTAGTAAGACAATTGAAATCTGCTACTTCCTCCATTTGTCTTGAATGTATTTTATGGTACTGTATCTTATGCTAATCAAAGCTTAGGTTCCAAAACTAGGAATAGGGGAAAACAACAGTAGTGGTTTTAGACTCTTAAATGTTGCCTAATGCTCTGAGTACATTAATTTCTGTTTCTTTTTTTTTTTTAAACCAAATTAATTCCATTTGTTAGAGAGTGAGTGATAGAAATTTCTATCCATAATACTTAACCAACTTATCATCAGTGGTGTCCCCAGGAATGATTGAAATTACTGAATGACTAAAAATGTATTTGCTACTCCAAGTCTTAAAATACATGCTGACCTACAGCAGGCAACTGTTACAAGCTCTATTCTGAGAGTTTTTAGGTTTCTAAGAAATACCTGACACTTCTGTAGGAGGATAAATAGCCTTTATCTTAAAAACTGATATGCCTAGTTTAAAAATTCTGTTTTAAATAGTGCATTTGCTATCTTTCACAGCAGTAATATTAGATTAGTCCCCCAGGGCCTACAGATACTCACCTGCTGCCAGGATGGTAGGTATGTAATATTTGCACAGGAATTCACTGGTTGCTAATGTAAGAAACAGGTGACATTTGCTTCTTCCTTAGCAGACAGACTTTATTACTTTACCATCTGTGGATTTCTTCAACGTGCAAAATCACTTAAACCCTCTATGTTTAATGGTACTTATCAAGGACATGACCAAGCAGTGCCAGGTTCAGCCATTAGCACTATAATTCAGTGTTGATTTTGGGGCAGAGGTATCTGCTGCCCAGTGCTACACTCACTGCCTAAAGGGGCACATTCCCAAAACTGAAAGGTAATCAGCTAAATCCTAATGCCATAGAAAAGGAGTGGGCAAGCAGGTAGAGACAGGAGGATAAAAGGCAGTGAAGCTAAACGTGCCTTATGTACATTCTATACATGCAATCTATAGGTTATTAGTTGCATGGTCTCCATCAGTCCAGAAAGCATAAACACCTATTTGCTGTCAAAGTGTGCGATAAATTTAAGTAAAATAGACACAGCATAATAGCATTAGGATTTTTCTCTCTGCCCGTGCAGAGAAAACACATGGAAACCATGGAACAGCAGAGAGCAACCATTCTTTTGTGACTCCAAGCCCCTGTACTGCCTTTTGCCTTACCAAAGGGACTGGTGTAACCTGCTGTGACAAGAAGGCAGTGGAGGCATGGAAGTCAGAAGAGGTGCTGGTGTGATGGTCAGTTTGTGAAAAGGGGAGAAAGGGAGTTTCTCAAAGTGTTTACAAGCTTGTCTTCTTTGGTTCCCAATACCCAAATTGGTAATTAAATCTTTTCAGTTCTGAAAGCCAAGACTGCTTTGGCCAGGACAATAATGAGTGAGGGATTTCCCTGTCTTTTGACCAATAAGTTTACTTGTTCTTCCCATTTTCAATCACCCTGCTGTGGGTGTTGGTGCAGGCAGGTCCAACCCATGACGACAGCCACAACTAGAAATTGACTCTTTTAAGAGTAGGAGTATCTAGAATGTGTTTATGGCTTTAACTCGATGTTTTCTTATCTCCATCCTATGGGATAGAGGCATAAGCATGGCAGGGCATCATCCATCAGCTGTTTGTCAGCGCTGTCACAACTGTGAAAAGGATGCTGGCAGGCAAAAGCTGAGCTGTATGTAATGCAGTTACAGCTTGCTCCAAACAGTTCAGTGTCTAAGCAGAGATGCCTGCTCTGCCTAAGCAAAGAGCAGCCCACTCCAAGGGAGTCCATTCTTTTAGGGCTGTTTAATCATAAAGACAAGCTACAAAGTACCACAGGAAAAAAAAATCATATGAAGATTCTTAGTGTGTTTGAGTAGCTTATGTTTCTGTGATAATGAAAGTCTCAGTCTGGGTGCTTTGACCCAGTCAAACTGCTGTAACCCATTAAACTGCAACTAGTCTGAGGAGAACCATCTCCTTGGAAGAGAACAGCTCACAGTCTCCTGCCTTTATCACTAAATACTCCAGAAGATGAGGATAAGGAATAATTTATGTGTGAACCTGCCTCAGATACAAGATTTGGGGATATATAGTGTCTACCCACAGGGTCCTATCCTAAGCAATACTACAACTAAGCATCAGTTACTGATGCGTGAGGAATTTAAAAGTGCCTGTTTTCAAGTACTTAAATGTAAAATTCCCTGCTGATTTTCATGAAGCACAAGTAGCCTTATGCTCTAGGAATGAAAACCAGCCCAACTGCAGGAGGATTTCAGCAACAGCAGCTATGAAAAGGATAACTCTCTCCTCCCACCCCATTACAGTACACAAATGGCAGTCGAGTAAGTAATATTTGATTGCTTCCACCAGCATCCTACAGCCTGGACTGAGTTACTTTGGAGGTGTTCCTGTCCTAATTTCATGTTTTACATTTTGGTCTACCCCAAGTTTGCGGAATGACTGTGGCCACCTTGTCCCTTTCTCATCTCACTTTACAAATGAAGAAAAGCACTTGTGTGAAGTACTAATGTTTCTGAATGTTATGACAGGATGATCTAAAAAGTATTCTAAGTACTAGCTGAGGGAAGGAAGTGTGAGAAGAGGAAAAAAAGGAGAGCAGGAAAAGAAGCAAGGGTAGAATCAGCATCAAGAGCTGGGGAAATGCTTTTTGCCAGCTGTTCCCCGTTATTTCCTTTGTTCATGCTTCACAACAATATATCCCTCTTTATTAGAAGAGTTCTGTCTTCCTAAACAACAAACAACTAAATTAGCTACCCTGAAATAAGTCTTTGGTTGAGAATGCTTAAAGTCCTGCATCACTGTTTCCTCCCGCCCAGCCCGCAGCCCCTCTGCTTGCGTGCAGGCCAAGTTTTGACAGATGTCAGATGCACATGTGCATGTATTTTATAACCACCACATATTGGATTGTACTACAGAAAGAACAGAGGAGCCGTTTGTGTATTATTAAGCCATACAAAAGTCAGAAAACACAATTCTAAGATCTCACAAGAAAAGGACAAAATTTAAGTGAGATCCACAAATGTTAAATTAGCAAGATGGTTTTTCCAAGTCTTCGAGCTTTGGTGCAAAAGATCAGATAACTTGTATGATTCTGCTGCTACCAACATCATCCAGAAAGACGATATAATTCCCTAATAATATTTCTCAATATTTGTGTCTCTTGTCTGCACCCATCTCTGTAATATGCATGCAGTTCCTGGGAAAGGAAGAGTTCTGTTCTAGTATGGAAAATCAGGCATTTACAGTAAGCTAGTTTAAATCACGTAACTCTTATTAAAGTTAGCCTGTTTTATAATTCATTGGTCATTGATAGAAGGCTGTAGACATGCTCTAGTATTTAGTTCAACTCAGCACATTTTATGGTACCATTCACAGGATTTTCCTCAAAATTTCATGGATTTGGAACAAAGAAGGAAAGACTCTCCTGTTCCCTCAGTTTCCTGAGCCTGAACATCCCACTCTAAGTTATGAGGTCAAGCTGCCTCTGAACACCCCACCTTGCTTGCTGTGAACAGATACACACACTGCACTGCCAGGGCAACATCCTTCCCTTCTCAAATAAATTTAAATAATCTACTATCCAGCCTCCTCTTTTTTTAAACCATGCTTCTTCCTGACCTACCAGTTTTACTGCCTTTTTGTTCAATTTGTCTTATATAGGCATGCCCCTTCCTGCCTGTCTTCCCAAGTACTTTGCACGATCCTGCTTAATCATCATTTTGACATTTCTACTTTTCCATTAGCTGTACCAAACATTCTTAGACTCACATATCTTGGAGCAGTAATTCTAGTAAATAGTTTTAATTAAAGTAGGTGATTCTTCAACATTTTGCCCCATAACTGCATTTTAGGCAGTTTTTCCAAGATGGACCTGCCAGACATTTATTTAGACACAGTATCATTTTCTCTAACAGCCTGGAAAATGTCATGAGACTGCTGACAGTATCTTGGGATCTAGTGAGATGTGATCCTTGCCAAAAGCAAACTGAAAGCCAGAGAAAGGTTAAATGCTCAACCTGGAGCACAATGAGTTAACATGATACACATCCTTGTGAGAGAACTCCTTGAAGGACTTTCAGACATCTGATATGGGCCCTGGAGAATCAGAGCAATAAGTGGGTGAGCATGCTTATGCTGGGGAAGAATGGTCTGCTAATACCTAGTGAGCAATCTCAAACCTGATCCTCTTGTGTCCCTACTCAGCCAATCAGCTGCTAATAAGAAAACAGAGCACCTTTGTTACCCTTTGTTACTGTCACATCTAATGACCACTGGTCCCTGTCCCAGGCACTAATATGATGTTCAGAGCAGTGTCCTCACTCAGCATACCAATGTCTCCATGTCTCTTTGAAGAAGAAGGGCCATGCTGTGCTCTGTGCATGGCCTCACCGCTGGGGATAGAGTTACAATGAGCTCTTGTCTTCAGCCTTGCTGACACTGGGGCTGATTTTCCTTCAGACGAAAAGAGTTGGAATGCCTTCACACATGCAGCCTCCAGAGCAGGAAGGCTAAAGTGAGCTTAGAAACTGTTTCTAAAATGAGAAAACTCTGAGATGTGAACTCTGGGTGCAAGCCTGCAGTCCTGTGGAGCTCTGTCCTTCATGTCCTCTACCATGCTAAATTTGTGGGAACTTCAGGCAGCTGTGAGTCGAAAATGATGCCTAGGCAGCTCAGGCTTTCTAGACAACCCAATGAAGGTGGCATAGACAGGGTGAGATTGTTTCACTCCATCTAGCAATGGATGGTGATAGAAGGCAAGTCTCAGCACTGCAGATTGCAGCATCTATAAGACCTCTAATCTGTTGCTGTCTCTTCACTGAGAGCATCACCCATGCTCTAGTACCTTCACCAAGGTGCTGTGCAAGCTCAGCAGTACAGAAGAATTTAGTAAGAATGAGGACCTCCCTGTCTGTCTTCAGAGAGACTGAGTGAGGAAAATTTACCATTGCCTGGAGTAGCAAGTTAAGGGGCATCCATTTACTGCATTTTCTTTTTGCTGCTTTTCTTTCACAGGTATAGAGATGTACTTCTCTCTACTGGAGGAGGAACATTTTGCCTGTGGGTGACACACACACAGCCTGCCTTCTGCTCTTGCAGTACTTCAGCACATGTTATACAGTCATTAGCATCAGACCAAGCCCTGAAAAACATCTGGCCCTCACAGCAGACCTTGCTGCAAGGTGAATGAGCTCAAAATGGCTCCAGCTAGAAAGAGGGAAACCTGTTATGCAAGAGTAGGAAATGAAGAGGAGTCCTAAAACTGTGCCTAGAGAAAAACCCACCTGTTTTGCAGACCATCTTTTCCTGTCCTTCTGTAAAAGACTCTGAACTGCTGCCCGAGTTAGGAGTAGAGTAAAGAGGAACTTATGAGATAAATTCTTCATTCCTTAAAACTGAGTATCAGTTTCAGCTCTGTGATCCCAGCTTTGCATATTCACAGATTCAGAATGTGTCCTCATTTCATACTTTCTGGAATGTCGTGGAAGCTGTAGGTATTACACGGTGCACACTGAGAGCTTAGCGACCACCGATGTGGCTCTTATTATCCTTGCTGAAATGACAACACAGCTGCTTCCTGTGTATGACAAATGGGCTTCTTTCAGGCGGGGGTGGGGTTAAAAGAGGTGATTTGGAGATACTGGCCAACTGCGCGAACTTTGCAACATCTGGGTAAAGTCAAACAATTCAGCTGGATTTGGCTAAGAAGGGCTGTGCAGCTTGAGTGTTGCAGGAGGGGTGTCTCTGCCTTCTGCAGGGTGGTTGAACCTAGACTCCAGTTCAGCAAGCTCCTGTATCCCTGCAAGATTTTCCTTTCACTCCCTAAGTGCCAGATATGTTTGCAAGATTGAAACAATTCAGTATCCTATCCTCCCTCAAAGGGGAACTGCATGTCTATTTTGCCATGTACACGTACCCATTTCCAAAAGGGAGGTATTTAGAGTCAAGTCAGTGACAGAGCCTGGATTTAATTAAGCTGTCAGTGCAATGAATCAAGCCAAAAGAAAGAATTGCCAGAAAATACAAATCTTTCCTCCCACTCCCCCTCAGCAAGGAGGCTGCAATCTGTGGACTTACCGTGGCAGCCCCAGCCACATAACCCAGGACGGTGACCACTCGCTGCTCTCAGAGGTCACCTGTGTGTCCTCAGGAGATGGCAGGTGACCCTGCTCCTCCTGGGCTTCGCATGCTCTCATCTCCAGGGCTTTGAGGACCACTGAGGAGTTGGTGTTCTTCAGCAGGGCGACGGCCTCACTCCGGCTGACTCCCGTCAGATCAATGCCGTTCACATTCAGGAGGATGTCACCTGAGACCAATAAAGCAGATGATAAAAATCCCCGCAAGTGTTTCCAGAATCCACCTCCACAAGTGAGTCAAATCCATGGCCAAGAACTGGCTGCCTGACGAGGCTTTTTGTTAATCCCATCATTTAACATGGCTGTAAAGCATATATTAGTAAACATGCCACAGGCATGAGGGAAGGGTCTAGATTCCTGTACACAGAAACTTTGCATGGCTGGACAGAGGATTTGTCCTGGTTTCTTTCCACATCAAGTCCTGCATCTGGAGCTGAACAAACAGCTGGAGTCCTGCTGTGCCAACAAGCTTTGGTACTGGTGCCTGTACTGGTCCGGGTCTCTGGAATCCACTTCCAGCTAACATCTTGTACTCAAACTAAGCTTGAAACCTGACAGCTCAATGATGTTTTTTCTCCCAGCTCTTTCTTAGCTGAGGACTGCCACTCCAACTAGCTCTTCCTGGTTTGCTTTGTGGAATAACATGTTATTATTTTCGTATTAATGACTGTTTGAATGGCTGCAAGCCAAACCATCTTTTTCTATGCCTTATTTATAATATAGGCACAGCAGCTACAGAGAAAAATGCAAAGATGACCTCAATTACTACAGGAAGAACAATAAAGGCATCAGTAATGTCATGCAAGCAGCCACAGTGTCAAGTGCTCTGCTACCCTTCATAGCAGGCTCCCACGCCAGGGCTGTCCTGGGTGCCCTCTGTGCTTGGCCTGGATGCCTCTCCAGGCAGGGATGTATCACTGGGAGCCCAGGCACTGCAATATGAACATTCACCTCTTCTTGTGGCCTGCCCCCAGTGAGAAGGACAACACCCTAAGAGCTGCTCTAAATCAGAGGCCTATGACACTATTATAACATCACATATTCATTTGTTTCTAATTTTATCAAATTAAGTAGGCTGAGTTTTCCAAGCCGCCTCATGATGAATATTTTTGGAAAGTGTATCCCACTGAGAGGCAGTCATTTCCCAGCAGGAGGAAAGGGGAAGCCTGCTGTTTTGCTCCTGTTGTCATGTTCTCACATGGGTTTTGTTGAGCTGACACAAAAAGAAGTTCCCATGTGTGCCAATACTGGGCACTGAGACCCAGGCTTGTAGGGTCTGATTGGATCGCAGCTACTCTGCCCCATTTTTGGGTGCCTCCACTTCCTTCAAACTCAGGATTTTCCTCCAGCTTCCAGGAGTGACTGGACTGAAGGAGAACATAGGGGATGAAGGGTAAGTGAGCTGTGTCATTGCTAGATGCAGGCTCCTGAGGCACTTGGCTCCTGAAGATGTAACATCCTGAAACCTGAGAGTTCCATCTTTCCTCCACTGCCCAGCTATTCCCACAAAACCAACTGATAAAATATGCTCTTCCTCTTGCTCTAAAAGCTTATTCACGCAGAAGGGGAGAAACTACCAGCTTTTTCACTCTGTTACATCAGTAGCTAAATGGGGTTAGGAAGCCAGTGTTTCCAAGACATGATGTTGAGCCACAAGGCACTAATGTGGCTTCTTATATAATAGGGATTTTGCTCCTGTATATTTCATTCAAATTCATGAATGCGATGACAAATAAACACAAAAAAACCCTTTAAATATACATGAAGGCTGCACAACGAATGTATCAGGAGTCTGGAGATAATGCTGCAAGCTAATTTTCCTGTGGAAAGCTATTTATCTTTTTTTTCCTACCAGAATATTTCTACATCCTACTTCACAGAGATGATTACTGCTGCATATTATGCCTTTTCTGGTAGCTGACTTGAGACTCTCTAATCTGACACATCCCAAAATCTGTAGGATTGCTGAAGTTGTCAGAGTGTGAAGCTCTTTCATCATCCCTCAGTTTTCAAAATAAGCTCTTGATTTAAAGCAGGCTTTCAAAATCACCCTTTTTACCTGTTTTTATCCTGCTGTCTCTGCTGATCACTCCTCCAGGTTCCACACTTATCACATAGATAGGCAAATCCCATTCCCTGTTAGATGCTCCACCTGCCACAGTCATTCCCAGTGATTCTGTGTGATCTTTCCGGACAGCCACCACCTTCTCATGACAGGTGACAGTGTGAAGGGTACTCTGTGATGGAGAAAATAGCAACGACAAACACAGTTTGTGGGCATGGTGACCTCCCTGACAGCTTTGGCATTTTCTATCACAACAAATATTCATGGAAGTAACACCAAGACACTTCCCAGCCACCTGACCTGATTGCAGGCAGGACTCCCCCGGGGGCTTAAGCATCTGCAGTCAAAACTACTACCAAGCTAACTGTGTTCTAAGTCAGGCACTGTTCCCACCAGAACCAGAGTTGTTTTGGTGCTAAGGCTAATAGAATCAGGTTCTTTAAATGTACATAAAGAATTTGATTTTAAAAGAAAATGAAGTTCTTGATAATAATATCACTAGTGGGCATCATATCTTGGATTATCAGGTTGTGTTTATCTTGCTGCTTGCAGTCTGAGCATCATCTGTATAGTTAGTGAGAAATAACCCTCTTCGGTTTCAGGAATGAAACCATTGGGGACAAAGTAGAAGAGACATATTTCATTTTCTCTTCCAGATATCTGTATTTCTGGGTAAGTTATGGGTGGAAATACACTTGAAGAATAAGTATTTCTGTTCAGGAAAAGAAAAGGACATATACAATGAAGAGCCAGCAGTTTCCAGGGTGCTCTTAGTGCTTATGTTTGAAGGTCACTTCAGGACAGTCATCCTTATATTTCTGCCCCTGAACAGGAAAATACACACAGCTGGTCATGCAATAACTAGTGCATGAGTGAGGGTGAGACAAAAGCACAGGTGCCCTCAGGATGAAGAACCATTGCAATGCAAGCTCCAACAAAACCTGTGAACTGAATGTCATGTTTACCACGCACTCAATTCTTACAGAAGAGTTCAAAAGGCAAATAAAATATGGATTTAAATGTTAATTGCTTTGCTTTCCTTAAGTATTTTATAACCAGTGCTCCTGGCAATCCCAGCCCCTCTTGCAGGAACAGCATCATCCACTCTAAGTTCATATATAATAGCACGCTTCTAAATAAATTTCAAACACATATTTAAAAGACTCTTCTCATTCACAAATGTGACCTCACATTCATAATAAGCAGAAATAATCTATAAAACTCATCTAAAGCCACATTAATCTCTTCTCAGAAATCTGACATGTCACAAAGACATTTTATGTTGGTTCCTGGGCCAGCAGCTAGGAAAGTGGGGCAGATGAATCCACAACATCTCCTTAAGAGACAATGATGGGACAAAGGAAGATTATGGCAAGAATTTTTTTATGGGAGTAGGGCAGACTATGCCTTTGATTTGTGTGGGTTTTTTAAGGGTATGTTTGGTGGAACTAACTCCACATCAAGATTTCTGTGATGCAATGTTGACAACAAAACACAAGACCTTCAAGAAGCTTAGCAAAGGATTTCTATATGCTTGAGCAGATTAACAGTACCTGCCACAGAGCTCCAGAAACAAAAAGGCAAAGAGCTCAGTAGAAAGAGGAATTCTCTCAGTCTCTGGGAGAAAACCAAACAACACTGTAGTTTGGACATATTAGACCTGGTCCATGCAAAACACAGACACTCTGTCAGAGTAATTTGTCTTAGAGCTTGCAAACAAACCTAAGAATTTCTGAAGATTTTAAAACCTTCAGAATATATTCTGTTCCAGATAAATTTTACATTCTGATCCAGATAATTTTAAGCTTTCACCTTTGTCTTTAGGGTGTAAATATTTTAAACATAGTAGTTCTATCTTTATGCAAATTAAACTTAATGTTTCATCCATGTTTTGCAAAAATACCCTTTTTCCCTTGAAAAGGAATGGCTTTCCATCAGGAAAAGGCCACTTCCGGAAACATGGGATATGGGCGCTATTAATTTTCACTAAATTGCAATCTGAAATTCTGTAGCAAAACATGAAATTTGGATTCTATTTGCTGCTCTGAGAGAGCAGTCCTGTTACTTATGCAGCATACATCTAGTCTCAGACAACAAAAACATTAGAGCATTGCCCAGTTTATCACTATTTTTTGAGGAAACAGCACAGAGAGAAAGATTTCAAAGTACTGCTGGGGAATAAATTGTCCTGCTACATTTCAATGAAGACTTATAGAAGTACCAGTACTTGTATGCTGAGCCACAGAGGACAAATTTTCCTTTGAAGCTACTCTTTCTCATGTCCTTTTTTACATGGCTGCAGAAAAGATTTGGGGCAGCTTGACTGAGATGAAGGCAGTGATGAAAGGAAAGTAAAGCCTTTTTTAGTAAACACACGTAGAACTTGCTTGGAGGTAATCGATAGCAAGTAAACCAGTTAAAAGGCAGTGTTTATCAGTGACTGCATTTCAGTGCATTCTCTTCTAAACAATTGTCCTTCTCTGTCATTTTGAAGCGACCTTGGAGGGCAGGAGAAGAAAAACATAACAGTTCATCTCCTCCTCATTTTATTTTTCCTCCTTTTCTGTATATTTACTGGAAAATAAATATTTACAGCAGATTATCACAACATCAAAGCCATGACACGTGTCCTGCAGCAAAAAACATTGCTGTGTCTGTTTGGAAAATGTACTTCACCTGAAGGTTAATCTGCTCATATGGTCAGGAAACATTGCCTGCTCCAGCAACATTTTCTTTACTTTAAGTAGTAGACAATTCATTTGAATGAAGCAAGAAAATAATTCCAATTAAAAACAAGTGCTATTTAATTAATGGCAAAGGTCCCAGTGACTTCAAAGGAATTGAGTTGGGCCTGTTTATCCGTTACAGGCTGGCTTCACAAGAAAGTGTTTGTGACATCTCTTTTCTGAATCTAGGCAGCAGCCAGAACAGTTTGGGCAGTGCTTGCCCTATCCCTGTGCAGAGGAAAATAGATCCATGAGACCCTGGACAGGACCAGTCTCTTGGCACACCATACACGTGGCATCACTGCCACCAGAAAAGGACATGGTCACAAGAGATCATCCTCTTCTTATCCAGAGCCTTGCAGGCAACGTGGCTGGTGGCCACTGGCCTGAAAGAGAGGCACCTCCTCACACCATACAGATGGAGGTTGGCTGTTCTGAGGCCAACAGCTTGTCCCAAAGTGGTTCCTGAGCCACTGCATGAGCCAGCTGCTGGAAACTAGAGTTTATTCTTGATGCTGAATACAGCCAAGTGTTGAGAGCAGATTTCAGCCCATGTATACATACATGCTCTACAGTGAGAGCAGTTTCCCTCCAAGACAGCATTCCTGACCATCTAATATCACCTTCTACAGTAAGCCCAGGGGACAAAAAACACCTTAAAATTAACCAGAATTCAAGGCAGCTAGCAATCCTCTATTAATCACACATAATAAAGCAATCCCACTGATGACAGTAGGTAGCAGACTCATCAAATCACACACACACAGGAGACTCCCCTGAGAGTGAGCTCGAGACAACAAGCATTACCTTGGCTTTGGGCAGGAGTGTGTGCTGCATTAGGACACTGTACAGGCCCTAGGCTTGCAAGCATTATTCCTGCACTAATGTCTATTTAAAATAAATAACACTTTTTAAATCTTTCAAAGCCAGTTTAAAGATCTTGAATTGCAAATTATGTTCAGTTCAACCTTCAGTAAAATATCATAAAATATTTAAACTGACACAGTCATGCCCTATGAAAGGGCAAGTAACACTCCAGTAATGTTTGTATCAGACCAAAAGTCTGCAGTGCCTGAAGCTCATTGTGCCTACTGGCTGTACTGATCTGCTGATCTATTGCCAGAGCATTTTCTCTGAGAGAAGCCCTCTACTACATGCACACAAAGCTGAAGGGAGGTAGCAATAGTTCTGAATTTTCTTTTTTGGCTGTGATCTTCCCTGGAAAGTGTCCAAATGGTGGCATTGGACAGAAGCCCACAGCAGTACACCCACTCATGTGCTTATGCAGTACTCATCTCTTGTGGAAAACTGGAAATTCCCCTAAAAACTGTGACCTATCCAACAAGAGATAATTTGTTAGTCTTTAAAGGACTGTTACAAAGCCAACATAGTTCTTTCAATCTCACAGCTTCCCAAAATTTTGTTGGACTTACCAAGAACTCCCACCCAATATCTCTTGGTACAGGAAGAGAAAATGAGGATCTCAGGGCAGAGAGAGACAAGTCATGTTCCCAAATAATCCCATGTGGTATCAATTCATTATTCAGACCAACATGGTAGAGTTAGCAGGTGCTTGAATTTTCCCTAGGAAGCACAGAGTAAAGCTAATTGCTGTCCTACACATATCTTCCTAAGGAAATCATTGCTTCATTAGAAAGTAAAGCCTTGGCTGGGCACTACTTGCTGCTTGGTAGTAGCTACTGAACACTGACTGCTTCCTGCTCTAACTCCTGCTAATCTGATCCCACCTAACAAGAGTTGTGATTGTGACTTTGTAGAAGAGGAAAGCTAAAAGTAGATAAATATATACTAGTATTTTTAACATATCAAAACACTGAATAATGTAGTTCTAAAAGACGTGCAAAAATGGGTGTATTTTAACATTTGTAAAATCCAGAGCTAGACTTGCCTCCTGGCTGACAGCTTCACACCTGATATTTGGTCCAGAGGTCCCTTTAAGGACACAACTGGCTATCCATCAAGCACGATGAACTTAAGCCCTGCCAGGACACCTCCCTGATCCAGCCCTGGCACCGCTGGCCAGGGTCAAGATCGCATGGGTTTGCATAAGTGGTGACAGTCAGGGTGATTTATGTAAATTACCCAGACATCTGACTTCAGATTTGGTGAAACAGACAAATTCAGTTCCTGCAAGGGCATTTTAATAAATGAGAAATAGCCTAATAATGACTATAATTTTCAAGTAGCTTATGGGAATCTTTCAGGCCAGCATGTGAAAGCTTTTTGTCTGAAGGCTATGCTACAGATGGTGAAACTTTAGAAAAACTTTTCTTTTTGTTGGAGTGCATTTTCCTCTGCTGGTCAGATCTGTGGCCATGGCCAGGACACTGTGTGCACATCAGCACCTTCCCCACCACTGCCCATTGCCTTCTCTTTGCCTCCCCACGCCAGGCAGAGTCAGGGCAGAACCGGTGGATAAATAAAGACAGCACAGCTTTAGAATTTCCATTGCCAAGTAAGACATGCTTTTTCTGGTGACAGAAACCAGAGGTAACACCCTGAGACATGAAACACCTGCTGCCCTCCCATTCCCCTGTCCCATGGATGGCAGGGAAACCACACAAGCGTGCTCACCTTGCCGGGGGTGTTTCTCTCGGCGGGACAGGGCTGGGAGCTGCCAGCGCTGTAAGTCCAGCCCGTCTCCTGCAGGAGGTCGGGGGTCTGCTGCCTGGTCTGCCGCGACACCACAAAGTGAACCTGCTTCTCGCTGGCCTGCAGGAGGAGGCACAGAGTGAATCCCACAGCCCCAGAGCAACAAACCCCTGCATCTCAGCCCCAGAGTGTCTGTGAAATGCAGGAACCGCTTAATGGCTGGATTTCCCATTAATGAGGTTGCTATGACATAAAGCAGTAGCATTAGTTCAGGTCAATGAAGTTCGTAAAGGTTTACAGCTATCTAATATTCCTCTTGAAAATTTGGTGTTAGCTCTAAAAAATCCTTTCTACCTGCCCCAAATTTGGCTGGAAGCAGTGATCCACCACAGGGAGTGCTGATCAGGTCCCACCTATACTCGTGTAAACCACTACAAAGCAGCAATTTGCCAGCCATGGTAGAGAGACAGACAGAGAACCAAAGCTGTTGCTGCCCAGTGGATGGGAAAGCTGAAAAATTAACCTGATGTCAGGTATGTGCTTACACCCTGCCCAGTGAAAGTGGGGAATAAACAATGTAACTAACCCCACCTGCCTGCAATGAGCATGACAAATATAAGGAAGCTTAAAGAAAGGGAGAAAAGGGATTTTATTTTGTGCAACAGAGCACAGAGAAAGAGGGTGGGCATTAGGAAGTATACAGGGCAATGGAGTTTAGGATGAAAAAGTAGTTCAAACTCTCACTCTAGGAAGAGCAGCTTCAAAAGCAAATAACCCAAGCTCAAAGATCTTCTAGGCCTTTTTTCACAATGCAGTCAGAATATTTGTGTGCCTGTGTCCTAGGGTGATGTTATGGTGTTTCTATCTCCAATCGTGTGTCCTGATTATGTTTGGTATTATGTCCTGTGCTTCCAGGACTGAGTCTGAGAGTGAAGCTTTGTTTTGTCTTGTTATCAGCCGGCTCACCTCCCCCATGGTCTATGTTTAGGAGAGGTTTTAGCTCGGCTTGCTTGCTTGCTTGCTTGCTTGCCTGCTTGCTTGCCTGCTTGCTCGCTTCTGCCTTTTTCTTTCCTTCGCTTTGCCCTTGCTTTCTGCTTATTAGTTAGTTCAGCTAGGCAGTCCAACTTTTTCCCTGGACTGTTTTCTCTTCCACCCCGTCCCCTCCCTCTCCTGGATACCATCTGAACGGACGGGGACCTGGGAACCCCAAGAAACACCGGGAGGCTACACTTTGTCACCTGCAGCAGTCATCCCCAGCGCCAGAGACTGATAACTGAGCGACCACTCGCCAGAGAGACTGAGTTTGTCATCCCTTCAGAACGGTGAAAGAGTTTTTTTTGTCAGCTGGTGTTGTCTTTTTTCCCTGTGCTGGGGAGTGTCTTGCTTGTTAAATAAACAGGTTTTTTCTCCCACTCTTCTCCGAGGAAATTCTTCCCGAACCCGGTGGGGTGGGGGGGGAGGAGTCGTGGGGTTTGCTGTCTGGGGGCTCCTTCTGGAGGTTTTCCCCCAAATTTGCCCAAAACCAGGACAAATAAATTGGCGCCCAACGTGGGGCTCGAGAAAGTGGGAAAAAACCCTGTTCTAATAATAATAATTTGGTTCAAATTCTTTTGTGTTGGTATAGAGCAGTTATTGGCTATGTTGTTGGAATTCATGTCTTTTGGGGTGGAGGCCTGCATGGGATTTTGGTCCCTAGGGTTTTTTGAAGTCTTAATACCTTTGTGGTCCCTGGGTTTATTTGCTTATCCAGAAATAGCTCCGGTATTGTCCCTAATGCGTAGTTTCTGTAGCAGAGGGGCATTGACCAAAATATCCATCGGGCTGGGCTTGGTTTTAATGGCCTGCAGGAGATTTATAAAGGTGCTGGAATCTGTTCCAGGAATGTATGGTTCTTGGTTGTGGTTGTGCACTCAGTTTGTTAGAGGAGAAGCAGGGGATGAGGCTTTTCAGCCTTTGTTCTCCTTCTTCTCCTCTGAATTTGTTACATCCTTATTAGAGAATGTTCAGTTCCCCCTGAGTGTTAAAGAGACCATCTTTCTGGTGTTTAATATAGTAAACTTTCTCTATACAGTCTGCAGTTTCTCTAGAATGAGAGCTGAGATTTCTAGAGGGGCTGAGACCCCTGACCCCAGAGTAGAGCCAGGCGTGAGGAATCCTGAATGGTGTGGGAAATGGGAGGATATGGGCCAAATCTTAAAGGAATTTTCTGACCCTACATCCTGGGATTTTCCATGTGAACAAATTCAGAACCCAGCTGAGGTGGCAAAGTACCTGAAAGAGAAGTGCCATGGTAATTCTAAGGAGAAGAAGATCATTGCAGTGAGCTGGGCCCTGGCATATGCTTACCGTACCCTGCTAGATACTGTAGGGCAGCAGACAGAGGAAGGGGGACAGGCAGATAAATCAGCCACTATCCCAGTCACTCAGGCTGCAGCCAACACCCCAGGCTCGAGGCCAACAACTACACCAGACAGTGAGCCTAAGCCAGCAGCTAAACCTGTCAGTAAGCCTCAACCAATGGCTGTTGCTACCAGCACGAGAAGTGGGAAGTGCACAGACAAGACTGATCGACCAGTGGATGATGATGATGATGATGCAGGAGAAGGACCCTCGACGCCTCCTGACATAAAACCAGGAGTCAAAGCAACTGGTAAAAGATCAGAGGCCAATATTGAGTCTTTTTCCCTAAAGGACCTCCGTGGCCTAAGAAAGGATTACACCCGACGACCTGATGAGTCTATAATTAGTTGGTTGGTCCGTCTTTGGGATGCTGCAGGCGAGGCTACAATTCTGGATGGCACTGAAGCCAGGCATTTGGGATCCCTGTCACATGATCCTGTCATCGACCAAGGAATGATGAGAGGGCCTAACCCTCACAGCCTCTGGGCACGGGTCCTGGACAGTGTAGCACAAAGATACCTGTGTGCAGATGATCTTTATATGCAGCAGACCCACTGGAAGACGATAGAACAAGGGATCCAACGCCTGAGAGAAATGGCAGTGGCAGAGATTATCTTCTCAGATGACATAACAACTAGGAATCCGGACTTGGTACCATGTACATCTGTGATGTGGCGAAAACTTGTACGACTTGGGCCCCATGAATACGCTTCTGCTTTAGCAATAATGAAGCGGGACGAGAGGGATGAGACCGTGCTTGATATGGCAAAGAAGCTCCGAGCATATGCAGATGCTGTGCATGGCCCAACACATGCCAGAATTGCAGCTGTGGAAACACGTCTGCAGAAATTAGAAGACAAGATAGAGGAGAATCATAAAAGACTCAGGGAGGAGATTAAAGAGGACCTTCTCCAAATCTCAGCAGTACAAATTAGAGGCCCTGGTATCCAACGCAGACGTTCCCCTGATGGGGAGAGGAGGTACACCCCACGAGCTGAGCTGTGGTTCTTCCTACGTGATTGCGGAGAAAACATGAGGAGATGGGATGGAAAATCTACTGCTGCTCTGGCACAACGGGTGCGTGAATTGAAGGAAGGCAAGACCCAAAGAGGAAGTTCCACCAAAAGGAGAGCAGCTCCAGTTGCCCGTAGCCAAGCTGCCAAGTATGATGATGATGATGATATATCTGATCCCCTTGAAGGAACCTCTAAGACATATGCCCAAGGAAAGAAGGATAAACAGGCTTAGAGGGGCCCTGCCTCTAGCCAGGGAGAGGCGAGGGAAAATCGTGTCTTCTGGACTGTGTGGATTCGTTGGCCTGGCACATCGGAACCACAAAAGTATAAAGCTTTGGTTGATACTGGTGCCCAATGCACATTAGTCCCATCAAGATATGTGGGGGCAGAATCTGTTTCTATTGCTGGTGTGACAGGTGGATCACAGGACTTTACCTTGGTGGAAGCTGATGTGAGCTTGACTGGACATGAATGGAAAAAACATCCTATTGTGACTGGCCCAGAGGCCCCATGCATTTTGGGCATAGATTACCTCCGAAGGGGGTATTTTAAAGATCCAAAAGGATTCAGGTGGGCATTTGGGATAGCAGCTGTGGTGACAGAGGGCATCCAGCAATTGAACACCTTGTCTGGACTGTCTGAGAATCCAAGTACTGTAGGACTTCTGAAAGGAGAAGAGCAAAAGGTACCAATTGCCACTTCCATAGTGCATCGCCGACAATACAGAACAACTCGAGATGCTGTGGTTCCCATCCATAAAATGATCCGTGAGCTGGAGAGCCAAGGGGTGGTCAGCAAAACCCACTCACCCTTCAACAGCCCCATCTGGCCTGTGCATAAATCTGAAGGAGAATGGAGACTGACCGTAGACTATCGTGCATTGAATGAGGTGACTCCACCACTGAGCGCTGCCGTGCCGGACATGCTGGAACTGCAGTACGAGCTGGAGTCCAAGGCAGCAAAGTGGTACGCCACTATCGATATCGCCAATGCATTTTTCTCCATTCCTCTGGCAGCAGAGTGCAGGCCTCAGTTTGCTTTCACATGGAGGGGAGTGCAGTACACCTGGAATCGACTGCCCCAGGGGTGGAAGCACAGTCCTACTATCTGCCATGGACTGATCCAGACTACACTAGAAAAAGGTGAGGCTCCAGAACATTTACAATATATTGATGATATCATTGTGTGGGGGAACACAGCAGCAGAAGTGTTCAAGAAAGGAGAGAGAATCATCCAAATCCTCCTGGAAGCCGGCTTCGCCATCAAGAAGAGTAAAGTTAAGGGACCTGCTCGAGAGATCCAGTTCCTGGGAGTGAAGTGGCAAGATGGACGGCGTCAGATTCCTACTGATGTCATCAACAAAATCACAGCTATGTCCCCACCAACCAACAAGAAGGAGACACAAGCTTTCTTAGGCGCCATAGGTTTTTGGAGGATGCACATTCCTGAGTACAGCCAGATTGTGAGCCCTCTTTACCTGGTCACCCGCAAGAAGAACGATTTCCATTGGGGCCCTGAGCAGCAACAAGCTTTTGCCCAGATAAAGCAGGAAATTGCTCATGCAGTAGCCCTTGGCCCAGTCAGGACGGGACCAGATGTGAAGAACGTGCTCTACTCTGCAGCCGGGAACCATGGTCTGTCCTGGAGCCTGTGGCAGAAGGTGCCTGGTGAGACTCGAGGCCGACCATTAGGATTTTGGAGTCGGAGCTACAGAGGGTCTGAAGCTAACTACACCCCAACAGAGAAGGAGATCTTGGCTGCCTACGAAGGGGTCCAAGCAGCCTCAGAGGTGGTTGGCACAGAAGCACAACTCCTTCTGGCACCCCGACTACCAGTGCTGGGGTGGATGTTCAGAGGAAAGGTTCCCTCAACCCACCATGCCACCAGTGCTACATGGAGCAAGTGGATTGCCCTCATTACACAGCGCACCCGGATTGGAAAACTGAATCGCCCTGGGATTTTGGAAGTAATTACAAATTGGCCTGAAGGTGAAAGTTTTGGTGTCACAGATGAGGAACAAGAACCAGTGACACGGGCTGAAGAAGCTCCACCATATAACCAACTGCCAGCAGAGGAAACACGCTATGCTCTATTCACCGACGGTTCCTGTCGCATTGTGGGGATGAATCGGAGGTGGAAAGCAGCCGTATGGAGCCCCACGCGACGGGTAGCAGAGGCCACTGAAGGAGAGGGTGGATCCAGTCAACTTGCTGAACTCAAAGCGGTTCAACTGGCCTTAGACATTGCTGAAAGAGAGAAGTGGCCAAAGCTTTACCTTTATACCGATTCATGGATGGTAGCCAATGCTCTGTGGGGATGGTTGGAGAGATGGAAAGAGGCTAACTGGCAGCGTAGAGGAAAACCAATTTGGGCTGCCGAAGAGTGGAAAGATATCGCTACCCGGTTAGAGAAATTACCTGTGAAGGTTCGCCATGTAGATGCCCATGTTCCCAGAAGTAGGGCTAATGAAGAGCAGAAAAACAATCAGCAGGTAGATCAGGCTGCAAAGATAGGGGTGTCGAAGATAGACCTTGATTGGGAACACAAGGGAGAGTTGTTCCTGGCTCGATGGGCCCATGATGCCTCAGGTCATCAGGGCAGAGATGCCACATATAAGTGGGCACGAGACCGAGGGGTGGATCTAACCATGGACAGTATTTCTCAAGTTATCCATGACTGTGAGACATGCGCTGCCATCAAGCAAGCCAAGCGGGTGAAGCCCCTCTGGTATGGGGGGCGATGGTCCAAATATAAGTATGGAGAGGCCTGGCAGATTGACTACATCACACTGCCTCAAACTCGCCAGGGCAAGCGCTATGTACTGACCATGGTGGAAGCCACCACTGGATGGTTGGAGACCTACCCTGTGTCTCACGCTACAGCCCGTAACACCATCCTGGGCCTGGAAAAGCAGGTCCTTTGGAGGCATGGCACCCCTGAGAGGATTGAGTCAGATAATGGGACTCATTTCAAGAATAGCCTTATCAACACTTGGGCTAGGGAACATGGCATTGAGTGGGTGTACCATATCCCCTACCATGCACCAGCTGCAGGGAAGGTGGAAAGGTACAATGGACTGTTAAAAACCACCTTGAGAGCATTGGGTGGGGGATCATTCAAAAACTGGGAGCAGCATTTAGCAAAGGCCACTTGGTTAGTTAACACCCGGGGTTCCACCAACCGAGCGGGCCCTGCCCAGTCTGAGTCCCTGGATATAGTAGATGGAGACAAAGTCCCAGTGGCACATATCAGAGGTTTGTTAGGGAAGGCAGTTTGGATCAATTCTGCCCCGAGTACAGACAAACCCATTCGTGGGATTGTCTTTGCTCAAGGACCAGGTTGTACATGGTGGGTAATGCAGAGAGATGGAACAACACGATGTGTGCCTCAGGGAGATCTGATTGTGGGGTGAGGCAGCATGAGACAGAAGGAAATATGTAAGTGTCAAAGGTCTGAGCAAGTGAGATGGAAGAAAATGTGTCCGAATAAGTGAAAGATGGAAATTTCTACTTGCTGAAGTTTTTACATGCTGTTTAGTATGTTCACGATATGGAGATAAGGGGTGGAATGTCCTAGGGTGATGTTATGGTGTTTCTATCTCCAATCGTGTGTCCTGATTATGTTTGGTATTATGTCCTGTGCTTCCAGGACTGAGTCTGAGAGTGAAGCTTTGTTTTGTCTTGTTATCAGCCGGCTCACCTCCCCCATGGTCTATGTTTAGGAGAGGTTTTAGCTCGGCTTGCTTGCTTGCTTGCTTGCTTGCTTGCTTGCCTGCTTGCTCGCTTCTGCCTTTTTCTTTCCTTCGCTTTGCCCTTGCTTTCTGCTTATTAGTTAGTTCAGCTAGGCAGTCCAACTTTTTCCCTGGACTGTTTTCTCTTCCACCCCGTCCCCTCCCTCTCCTGGATACCATCTGAACGGACGGGGACCTGGGAACCCCAAGAAACACCGGGAGGCTACACTTTGTCACCTGCAGCAGTCATCCCCAGCGCCAGAGACTGATAACTGAGCGACCACTCGCCAGAGAGACTGAGTTTGTCATCCCTTCAGAACGGTGAAAGAGTTTTTTTTGTCAGCTGGTGTTGTCTTTTTTCCCTGTGCTGGGGAGTGTCTTGCTTGTTAAATAAACAGGTTTTTTCTCCCACTCTTCTCCGAGGAAATTCTTCCCGAACCCGGTGGGGTGGGGGGGGAGGAGTCGTGGGGTTTGCTGTCTGGGGGCTCCTTCTGGAGGTTTTCCCCCAAATTTGCCCAAAACCAGGACAGCCTGAGAGATGCTGCAATGCTTCTACTGAGGCAATGTTTGCTCATTATTTTTAAGGGGCTCTGTGTGTGCACCTGATATTAGTGTTAATTCTGTGTACAGCTGTTGGGTTTTTTTTTTTTTTTTTGGTCTTATTGAATCGGCACTGTTTCCCTAGAAACAAATGGCTTCATTTGCCCCTCAGTGAGGCTCATAAGAATCTGTTCAAGACAACAGTAATACAAAGATAAAGCTGAGAGGGTGTGGGGTTTACTCGGATTAATCATAGATGCTTGCCATAAACCAATATACTGAACTGAATTGAAGAACAGTGTAGAAATAACCTCAGTGCTACAGAAGCATACTCAGAAGATGTAAAAAATAATCCTCTAATCTCCTTCTCTCTAGGCTAAAGACCTTGCTGTTGTGCCAGGAAGGGAGTGGGTCTTAATGACCAGTCTGCAGAGCGACTCCTGCCTGCTTGCTCTCGGCTTATACCAGAGGAACTGCTCAGTATTTAGCGTGAAGCCCCCCACAGACACATCTGGAGGTCTGATGCCCCAGGGGCAGCAATTGCAAGGCTTGTTGGTACCGCAGCCCTGGGGGCAGCAGACGTCCTGGCTCGTTTGCTGGCACCGTGATGGGTCCTGCTCACTGGGGAGAAGCTCCAAGGAAAGATGGCATTGAAAAAGCAGCTGAAAACCAAACCCAGATCCAGTTACACTATTGAAATCAAATCTCCCACAGACAATTAAGAGAAGCCAGAGGAAGCTTCTGGGAATTTTGGTTTTTATAGCTTGGTTTGTCCTTTCTGGAGCTGAATTCAATAGCTGTAGCTGACAATAAAAAAAAAAAAAAAAGCTTTGGAAAAATGTCATATATGTCATTTTAACTAAGAAAAAGTAAACTACCTCTCCTAAATCTCCAACTTCAAGCTTGAAATATACATGTTCAAGCCATGCTATTTTCAGTGAAGTAAAAAATGTGCACGTCTTTGTTACTTTCCCAGTATCTTGGGGGACGCTATTTTTTGACTAGAAACTCAAATCTTCACAGGTTAATAATATATCATTTGGTACATACACACATATTTCAAAGTAACTTTCTGGGCATTTTTAACAGATCTGGTTTTATGGAATATTAATTCATGGACTCTGGATTCAGCTAGTACCCAAAAGCAGAATTCTGTACGTTGGGAGAAAGGAATCTGCCCTCGTCCCTAGTTTGTAACATGACTGAGGTGGAGCTGAACAACACAAGATTAAACCTCCCAAGGGCATGTGGCCTTATGGAAATACAGATTTCTCTAAAACGAACAGTTTCAACTTAACACAACTTCTTTTTGAAATTCATCTGCTGCCACATGGTAAGCTTCAAAGCTGGTTATTTACAGAAAGGTTGTAAAACATGATTAATTCTCATAGAACGACTAGCAAAAGTTCAACAAGAGTCTCTGTTGCAATGGCACATTTGTCTGCAGGCCAGTCAGGCTGAGTAGTTTCTCAGAAGTCAGAGTGGTTTAGAAAGTTATCCAAACAACAAGAACAGCTTTTGTGTTTACATACATATGAAACCCCATTAATGTTTCTACTGATCAGATTATTTATCTCCGATTCATTCTGATCTCTCCCTCCCTCTTACCAGTGGCTTTTCCCACAATTCTTTCTATGTATTTCATGCTGAAGTGAAAATTGAAGAAAGGAGGTTAGCTTTGATACTGAGTAAGAGCTGAAACAATCTACTAGAATTAAAATCTGTTACAGCCAAGGCAAATCAAACAGGAAGGCAGAGACACAGAGGCAACCTCTGAGCATCTAGTAGGTAATTGCATCTTAGAAAGAGGCAGCAGGGCTGATCTTGGCAGAAGCTGCCCCATCTCTCGCAGGGATGATGGAGCACAGATATGCTCCACATCACAACCTGCTTGTCAGAGGCAGTTGTGAAGAAGAGCTGCTCATCTGCTCCTTGCAGCTGCCCTGAACTATGATGGGGGAAGGAGGTGAGGAGGAGGGTGAGCATCTGGGGTCGGTAAAGTCTGACTCAGCCCATGTAGCTTGGCTTGATGTGCTCACATGAGCACCCTATATCTCCTATATTGCTCCTTTTCTTGTCACTCTCATGGAAATCAGATGTGGAATGCCTCACTATTTAGATTAAAAGTGCCACTTCTGACACAAGCCCATGGCTTAAGATGATGTGACAAACAGAAGGCAGCAAATTCCCAAGTGTTATGATGTGTGCACATTCCTAATTAGCACTTACACGTTTTCTTCATTTCAGTTCTTGTGACAGATCTTAGAACTTATAAACAGACAGACACCTAATCTACTGATTAGCAACTGCTTCACATGTGCTAGTGTATGGTTTCTATAGGCCTCAAGAATCAGATTTGTCTCAATTATTCATTATTTAATAGTCAAAAATAACCAGATTACACAGAAATCTGACAGTCTACTAGCTGTGCTTGGTTTAACAAGCCACTACACCTTTTAGTGAATGTTCTGCTTTTAAAGAAACCGATGGTGTATTTGAAGCTTTCACCACCACAAATTAGAAGACCTCAATGCACTGCAAGTGACATGCTGAGCTCCCAATCGGCAGGAAGGATGCTGTTGAGAAATCAGAGAACACAGTGAAATAGCCCTTCGTGTAAGAATCAAATGCAAAACATTTGTGGCTTCAGTATAAAAGTTTTTCTCTGGCATAACATGGAGACAGGAAAGGCAAATGATAATTGATGAAAAACATAACAAAAAAGACACAGGTTCCAGGAATTTTGCATTAGACAAATGTGATTCATGGAGCTCACATCAATGCAATGTAATCCTGGCTGTGTGGAAACCTGAGTTTCCCCTTTGATGGACTTGTTTAAATTCCACACAGGGACTGCTGTGCATTTCAAGCATTGTTATAAACAACATCCGCTCTTTGGAGACCAATAAGGGCTTTAGTTGCACTTTTAAACACTTGTATGTGAATACTCTTTGTTATCAATCTTTTCATCTCATATGTTTTTTGCTTATGAAGAACTGATGCCTTGTTTTGTAGCCATAAAGAACTGTTCCAACAATAATAGTTTTTTTGGAAATTTTTAATTCCAGACTTGTTGCCCTCAGAGAATTTAAACCTTCCCCCTTCTGCCTTCTGTTCCCAGTTAGTGAACTACATAAGGTAATCCAGAAAGATTCTGGACCAGAGTTTCAACAACTGACATTATGTAAGGATTATGTTCTTCACCTACGCTATAAACTTCACAATATAAGTTGGCTACAACCAACTGTGAATCTGTGCTAACAGAGGAATCCTTTACCACAAAATGCATGGATTTGACTGTCTCAGTCTGACTGATATTACCTTGATTATGCCTGTCAGAAAGAAGAAGTAGCTGGCCTGATTTGACATCTTGTTATTGAAGCCCATGAAATTCTTCAATATGTGAACAGTTTACATGCCTCTAAATGAAATTCGAAATTGCACAAGTATAATAACGACTATAAATATGAGATAAAAGCAACAAAATATTCTTGGCTTTTTCTTTCTATATTGAATTTTTCTAAAAGCATAGTCTGTTAACAAAAAACCCAAATTGGTTCCAGAAGGAAAATTAGGGAGAAGCTGACCAGTTTTGTAGCTGAGAAAGGCATGAGGGTTTTTTTTGTCTGACAATTCTGTGTTAGCACCAATTTAGTACTACACGTGACTCTAAATAGAGATTAATAAAAACAACAACTACAGATGCATTTTTATAAATACCTGGACTTCTACATACTGGATTTAGGTAAGAAATACCTATAAGGTGTGGACTACCTTCTGTTGTAAACCAATCCACGGGAAATCATTGGGTCTGAGAGGGTGATGTTCATCCTGAAACATGCCTTAGGCTGCTCTGGTTTGCTACGGGGCTGAACCAGAGGGCACTGTGACTCCTTCTGAGGCAGAGGAGTCAGGATTCTGCTGGAACCCATGCTCCAGGAGGCAGGCTGGCATGCCTTCTGGCAGCTGGCATCACTCTGGTGATCATCAGAGTATACAGATGTTTGCATTGATCTGTATATTCCAAAACCTGATGGCAGCAGGCACCTCTGTGAGACTCCATGCCCATGTTCACTCTCCTCCCCACAGTAAAACCAAAGAGCTTTCAGAGGAGTAAATTCCCATCTAACCCTGACCCATTCCCTCTTCCAAATACACAGTCTCAGTGTTTGGCCCCTGCTTTGCAACGGATGGTGCAAAAGCACTGCTTGTGTTTTGCACAGCTCAAAGCCCGTGGTGGAAGTGGGGATGACAAACCTGTATGAGCTGGGCAGCGCTCTCGGGGCTGCCGTAGCGATGGTCGTGCCCATTGATGGCCAGCACGCGGTCATTCTCCTGCAGCTGTCCATCGCGGGCAGCCATGCCACCTTCCAGCAAGTTGAAAATAAACACCCCTGGCTCGTCGGCCTTGCGGACCAGCTTTATTCCCAGCTGCTCGTCTGGGCTGCTCTTGTTTAGCACAACATGGAAGCTGTCATCCCTGTTGCAGTGAGCGTCCAGGGACAGCCCGCTGTTTCGGCATCGGTACCTCTGCTCCCGGAGCACCGTCAGTCGGAGCACGTGGCAGGGCTGCTTCAGGATTGACAGGGCGTAGTTGTGAGGCACATTTTTGATGTCCATGCCATTTACCTGGAAGAGAGAAGTGTAAATCAGCATCAGAAAGACAGTCTATTCTGAGTTGGCACGGAGGAGGGCAGATCTGTATACACAGATGTCTTCATATGAAGTGACAATTGCTATTTCAAACTGTGTCACATAGGAGGCCAAGTTTGCAGTGCAGAACAAGCTTCCCCCACGGAAAGGATGCGCTGCACCGACAGTTTCTGTCCTTTTTCTTCCCTTTCCTCCCTGATAGTCCCCAGACATACATGTTTTCATCTTTCTCATTGCTCTTTCCCAAGCTTCAATATCCTTTCACATATCATAGTTTTATTCTACAGGCTTCTGATTTCAAATTGTCTTGCCAGCCTTTCCTTTCACTCCCACTGTTTTCTGCTGTTTCTTTTTTGTTTTATCTCCCGGTTGTTCTAGGTACAGTAAAAAAAAGGTTTCTTCACTAATGAATCTCTAATTACAAAGAGGGAAAGAGCCTCAAGCAGAAGTTTAAATGCCCTGGATATTTACTAACAATTATGCTGATTTACCACACCAGAGAATCAGACTTTCCTTTTTTTCCCAGTGTTTTCCAGGTAAGATTTAATTCAGATGACAGTAAAACTGTGTAACTACCACTATTTAAATTTGGCTGAGGAAAAGAAAGAGGAAAAAGAATTTTCAGTCAATCCCATCATGTTCATATATGAAAGAGTGACTAGTCATTGCACTCTATACTGCTAAATGAAAACCAGTTGCAAGATTGTACTTCCTCACTGGCTAGAAAACCTGAATCAGACAAGTTATTTCCATGTAGCTATACACTGCACAGGTTGAACCATTTAAATATTAAGAAACATCTCCAAAATGTAAGAGAAATACTCCCCAGCATGGACAAAAGCATTTGGCTGGTGTTTGCTTTTTCAGATTGCCTGTGTGGGCATGAAGGGGATGTTCTGCTCCAGTCTGGTGGGGATAACTGCACCCAGAGAGACACAACTCAACCAGCTTTAAGTTGCTCCCTTGGGTACCACAAACAGCATGAACTGTACCAGGATGGGGCTGAAATTCACAGGAATCCTTGGCAAATCCTGGGCAGTCTGTCATGGCTAGGAAGAGCTAGGCTGGGCCCATCTGTGCTACAGTCACAGCTTCCTTGTGCAGTTTGGATGCACCCTGCACAAACAGCTTTCTCTTAGTGGTGCCACTAACTGTGCTGCTCTGTGCTGGCACCAGGACAAAAAGGCTCTCTGAAACACGTAGCTGGGTGATGGATGCTCATCCAGACTCTGCCAGGAACCACCATCAGAAGCATTTTCATTCACTGCTAGAGTGAAGTATGCCCACATCACGATCCTGGGAAATTCCTTTGGCCAAGTCTGTCTGACACAAAGTAGAAGGCATGGCACAACCTTGGCATGCCTCAAGAGTCCTCAGCTACCACTGGGGTCAGCAAGAGCTAGGAAATCATAGTGCCTTACAGGTGATGCTCTGAACTTCAGGACATCTTTCTGCATGCAACATTGCAAATCTCATAACGATCGACTTAAACTATCTTATTCTTCATCAGGACATTTTTATCTCATACCTCCACAGTACTGTACCTTTAGTATCATGTCTCCAGGCAGCAATCTTCCATCTCTGGCAATTACCCCATCTCGATAAATGTGCTGTATAATAATGTGAACCAAAGGGGTCTCACTGCCTCCCACAATCCTAATGGCCAGATTTTCATGGGGATCAGTACGGCTGATCTTAATGCAGGTAATTTCCCCATCTGGAATCAGGTGATACAACCTGGGAAAACCTGGAAATGCATATTGTAAGGTATTTATTTGACAATACAGCTTTGCTTTGTTAAAACATGCACTGCATAACCTCAAGTACCTGCCAGTTAGTAAAGCTGGGTTTTATGCATGGGTATGATTTATACCAAGTGGGAAGGAAAGGATAGGTAAGCTTGCTGAATGGACTTGAAGGGATCTTTTTACTATTAATATGTTCAAACTTCCTTTTTCCCCCACAAAATACAGCCTTAAACTTTTGATGTAATCCTGACAGATGAAATGTACTTACAGTTACACATGTCAATATTTTAAGGGAATAAAATACATTTTTGGTCATCAGAGATACCTCAGAACCAGGCCACAGTTTTTCACTGGCCCTAGAACAGATGGGCATGGGCACCTCAACAAACATCCATCCCTGCTGTGCCGGGTTGTGAACCCTATCTCACTGGTAGCATCCTACGCTGCCCTGTTTTCTCCATTTTTGGTGTCACAATGGAGGACTGGGCTCTTGCCTTTTATTTATCTTTAGCTACCAAAAAGACAACATTTTTTGTACAAACCAAAGCATACAGTAGTTTCCCTACCAGACCCTTCTCCTTTCCTCACTGCTTGAACTCTCAGAAGTAGGAACGAGTGGCTCTTACTGTGATTTGTCTATTAAAACTACAGTATGCTCAAAGTACCTGGAGAGAAAAATCTCTGCTGGCCCTGGCAATCTGGCTGTGGGGAGGAGGGACTAATGGTGGGCAGGGCTCCTTTTTTGAATTTATAATGCACTGGATAAGAGTATTGTCCTCCAAACCCTACTTTTCAATGGCATGTCTGATTTCACAGAATGTCACTAATACTTTCTTTCCTTCTAGGTCAATTCAAAATTTTAATCCATATTCAGCAGTGAGCAAAGCTGACGTAAAACCAGCAGTGAATTTTCCAGCACAAGCCTAGCAGCATTCAATTATTTTGAATCCCCCAAAGCTGAGAGAAAGCATTTAAACTTTTTGCATGAGAGTCCAATCCAGTGGTTATATGACAAACCTGTAAGTCAAAAAATTAACTGCTAATATTTTTTCAATAACCTATTTTAGAAATGAAAGTACAGTGAGTGTTAATGAATAGTGGTTAATAGAAACTTAACAGACCAGAATCTGAGATAGCATCAATATTTGCTACTACAAAATTAACAGGCAACAAACGAGCAAGGCACCAAAACCTTTTGAGAGAGAGCAAGGGGAAAGAAAGAACAGGAAAAAACATATTGAGAAACACCATATTGCATCCCTTACCACTTCTTTGATCATATGCTCTTCAGGGTGGGAAGCTGTCCTCCTCCACATCTGTAAAAAGCACCTACCAGCACAGACTTCGACTTTGTGGTTTTACACAGGCTTGACAGGCAGTAAAAGTCTGTCTAGATAACTACACAGACTTCACTAACCTAATACTCAACTATTCATTTACCAACCTAATACTCAAACATTTATTTTTGTAATATCAGTTTCTGTGCTAATACATGTTTACTTCAGTTTTGCAGGCAACTTTAATGTCTCAGAAATGGAAGGTGCTGCATTTCTCCCATGCTCCTCTATTTTCTTAATGCTATTTGTTCAGCTTGTGATTTGCTCAGTTCTCTCTAGCCTGAAGGGTGGATCCATTTGATCTAAATCCAGGCCTCAAATGCACAGTTTGGTGGTCTACTTGCTCTGACTTCCTCTGTAGTGCACAGGCACCCAAAAAGAGTAATTCTTGTGCTAAATCACCCTTGGAGGTGCCCAATGTTCTCTACTGCTGTGTAAGAAGAGAGGCAATTAACTCTAGCATCTCAGTGGGGTGTTTAAAGTCAGACAATAAAAGTACTCCTCAAAAATCACCAATGGGCTGATCCCTGCATCAGAATAAGCATGCACATTTCACACCCTCAGTGTGACTATGTAAAAATACAAATGAAAATCAGGACACCTAGATCTGCCCTGCATGCAAACAAATTAATATGCATATATATATTGAAGACTACCAATAAAGTGCTATAATAGACCTACTTCTCTTATGATGACTCACTTCACATCCCAACAAACCATGCTTTTTGACATTCATGTTCATTTTACCATAGCTCATTCTAATAAGTCTTCTAAAGGAATTATCTAGTTGCATTTCTTGTCCACAGAGAATTGTGGACTGAACAAGCTATTTACACTCTCATGTTATTACAACTTAATTGTAATTATCCCAGAGCAAAATCAGGGCAACGTGGCAGTGAACAAGTCTCTACACTTGTACAAGACTTATCTACATCTTTACATAATGTATAAATATAAATAGGTTTCTTTGCATTTTGAACAATGCCATTTAACAAACCTGGTTTGTTAAGTCGTGCAGTGGTACTTGGCAGACTTTCAATATAACTTTATGCAGATTCTTTTAGAGGAATTTTTAATATCTCATTTCCTTCTGAAATATGCAGTCCATAACAACCCAAATCTTTCCAAGATGTTTTCCTTGCCAGTATGCAAGTCTCTAATGCTACTCCTTCATAGTTAGCAGGCTATACTGCCTCACTTCCTGTCTTCATTGATTTGTGTTCTTTATCAAATATACATAATAAACAGAAGCATTTTCTCCTCAGATAGGCTAAACAACCAAAATAACTCTTCTATGATCCATTAATTTCTGCTCTCTTCATTGAAGACTTGCCTCTTCTTTTTATCCCAGACATCTAATGTTTGGGTCATTTGTATTATCTACTATCTAGGCAGCTGTAAGTAAAAGGCCAATGCCTATTTTGATAAACTAACAGAAAGTGTGGCAATCTAAACATAAAATGTACACAAATACACTTTTTTTAAAATAAGAAAATTCATAATTGCTTTTTCACCAAGAAGTCTGCATATACTTTGAACAGTTTGATGAAAACTTACCATGAGTATTTCAACATGATGCCATGCCTAGGAAGCAATGTCTTCAAATTGAATTTTTAATGTACAGACCATACCCAGAAAAGGAAGACCCTGCTTCAGCACCTGGTTGTATACAACGACTGGGGCCTCAGGAGCCCAACTGAAAGAACTCCAACTGAGCTGGGGCTTGTACCTTTCCTATATATAAATATATACGTTCTCTTGTGAGCTGGAGTATCATTTTTCACAGAATCCATTTTCCAGCCCTTAACACTCTTATTGAAAATTCTCCATTTTCTTTGGTCAGGTTTTCCAGAGCAGGAAAACCCAGGAGTATTGCATACCTTTCTTTACCATTTTATATTTCCAGTCCTTAAATATCGAAGAGCTGCTGAATCTAGAAAGAAGGAAACTTTCTGTCTTGTTTTTGGTGATTCGTCCAGGCTTTCCCACAGAGTGTTGTGTTTTTGTCACGGGGGGTTGTATGGAGCATTCTGAATCTGTCAATATAATAAAATGTCACCTGCATTCAGAAAGACTGTGGGCTTTTTTCTCAAGCAGTATTCTCTTAATGTTAGTGTGCAATTTGTATCGATATTTTCACACATTACTTTATGGTAACAACATAGGAGAGACCAGCTTTGCACAGTGAACTCCACTTATCTGGCACAATGTGGGAAACTGAGCATTCATTACCCTAGTGGCCATGACAGTCTATTATAGAATTTTAAGTGTGCTTACTATTTTTTCCCCATAGTTTATAATGTTTAATGGTAGCATTCCTTCAGTGCTCAGGTTTTTGCTGACTTCTGTGCATATCATGCTCCTTCCAACAGTGCTGCCATGAGGGTAGCTTCTGCCTTCATTCCCAGGATTCAATGTGACAATGTGCAATATTTGCTGTGACTCTTGGGTCCAGATTAATCAAAGGTCACTGTAAACAAAGCTTGTATCTGTGGTTGCAAGTCCTCATTTAGATCAGGCAGTCTGACTAATGTGCCAGCTCACTCCCACAAATAGGACCATCTGCAGGAACACACACTCATGCTTCCCAGCATCTGGACACCAGAATTTAAATGAAGCTTGTATAACCTAGTCTTGGAAAATTCATATGTCTATAAGTGTCACATGCCCTTGTGCTGGTGGGGGAACTTTGTTCTGCAAATTTTCCTTCTCAATAGATTTTGATTTATCATGCCATTCTCCCAAAGGTTTGCCATCATTTTGATTTAATGCCTTCCATTAATTCTCCAGCGATGCTTCTCCAGTGGAGGGGCAGGTTCTAATATCTCTTCTTGCTTCTGGACACTCCTCTCACCAAAGCAGTCCCAAAAGAACTAAAATGAAACTGCTGCTGAGTTGACTGTGTCTCTAAAGAGTTGTGACTCTTGTTTACAGCACGCAAATTTATCAGTGGAGGAAATGCTACAATTTCTTTCTTTGGGAAATTTCCTGGCTCAGAGTTCCAGAGCAGAGTGCTTTGAACCAGTTCTGTAACAACTGTTTTGGGAAATCAGAATGGCAACTGGATCAAATCTGAGAAAAATACTGTGGGATTTCTGTGGGGTGCAGCCTCCTGAGACAGAAGTTGGGCTGCACTGTCTTGTCCTGGGGCTGGATAAACCACTTTTTTTTCTGCACACAAGAGAGCCTTAATGCCATGAAAAGGTCGATACCCTCTGTGTTTCACTTACCTTCTTTTTCTTCACGTATTTTTTCAAACACTGAAGTATTTATAATCTATCTATCTATCTAGCAGATACAGAGATACATATACATATCATGTATATGTATGTGTATATAAATTTCTCACAAATATAACAGTGTTCACACTGAACAGTACAAGAGGGAAGCCTGTTCTGTGGTTCTGCCAGTGCCTGCTGGGGCTGTCTTGGTCTTGACTGCTGCAAAGCAATAACAGATGGCAGAACCACATCCACTATGAGACTGAGTTTGACTTTGAAAAACATTTGCCATCCTCAAGCAATCCTAAATTAAATTTCTTTTACAATGACTTGACTGCAAAATGAAATCAATGAATGTTTTTGAAAGTTAAAAACATGGCTCTTTTACTCTACAACTGTATGGAAGTTTTTTAAATTGTACCTGCAAATTCTTTGCTCCTGAAACATTAGCTGGTTTACAACTTGCATTTGTAGATCAGTTTGAGTAAGGAGTATATGTATCTATAGTCTTTCTTGGAACTGAATTGAAGGTGTAAAGCCAAACTAAGAGCACAGTGATACAAATAAGCATAGCAAAGCTGGAGCAGTCTTTGCTTGGAGATATTTTATCTTTTAAGTAGATTGTCAAGGTCATTTACACTAGTAGATCTAGTCAGAAGATATTACATCTTAAATGCATCAGTGCCATAAGCATGTCCCTGTTACCTTCCCTCACATCTCAAAATGAAACTTTCTTTTAAACTTTCTAAACTTCTACTTCAGACCTGGAAAGTTATTTGCAGCTGTAAATGCTGAAATTGCTCTCAGATAAATATCACAAGCTTGGGTGCTGCCTACAGACAAATATTTCTTTGCATGGGATTTTACAAATTAGAAAGTATTAAAAATGAGAAAATCTTAACAGCTCCTTCCCCCACATTATTTCTCATTAGTGTTTGTATTTTTCATTCACCTCTAACATGTTCTTTGGTTTGGAAGTTTAACAGTTCCCTACTGAAAATGCCACAAAAACAGAGAAACAAAGAAACTGAATCGTTTAAATCCAAAATGAGCACATATAACATTGTTTAAACAAATCAAACCACAGGATATAAACATAAATTAGGAAGTAATCTCCACAGTTCAGGATGGCTACCAGCTCCAGGTATAAGAGCATTAGTATTAGAACTGCAACTGTTTCTCTGCTGTAATTATAACAAATACATTTGATATTGTACATCATATTTTACAATGTCCCTGGGTGTAAAAGCATTTTACACTACTAGATTCAGCTTCAAGTTAAGAAGAATTTGAGCACTGGCTCAACAAACATAGCAGCTTCAGACTGAAGACACCTACACACTCTGCATGAAGGGTTGCTGATGGCTAATACTTGTTATGGTGTTCATTTTCAGAGCTCCTTTGACCAAAATACAGGCAAAACACAAATTAAACAGAGATATGTGAATTAAGATGGGGCTATTCTGAAAACTGGAGCCAGGTGAATTATACATTGAGCTTTTCCAGATGATCTTACTGCTCCTTTATCAAGAAGAGGTTATCAGCAAGAAAAGGCTTATATCACTCTGTGCTCACTGTGAGGTTGGTATAGTCTCAGCTTTATTCTGCTCATGAACTGACTAAATCTGGTGAGGAAAGTGGTTAACAAAGAGCTGGTAAGGTGCTGTCTGATCTCCTGGGGCAATGAGTCATGGCTGAGTTGTGTTCTCAGATGGTCCTAGACACAAACCTGTGAAACCTTGGGCAAAGCAGCAGCAGCAGCTTTCTCCCTGGGTATGGGGACCTGTGAAGTCAGGAACCACCTCATTCATTCCCATAGGAGCACCTCCATTCCCAGGAGAGTGGCGTGGCAATGGTGAGACAGACATGCAGGGCTCCCTTTTCTTCAATAGGCAAGACTTTTAGTGAGCACAGGGCAGTGCATACAGCAGCTATCCCTAAAGACTGACCAACAGCTCTAATCATAATTCTAGCTGCAGACTGCTCAGAGCAGCTGAGATTTAAAAAAAAATAAATAAAAGAAGGAAACATACGGAACTGGAGAAGAAAACCATCCCCCAGCTGGCAGGATGATGACAACTGCTACAAAAATAAGTACTTTCATTTCTTCTTCCAAGAAGAAGAAGCAGAGAAAGCATTTGAGTTGCTATACACAAAGCACCTGTTGCAAAGGACTGAATAGAAATCTTTGTTCAAGTTCTATTTGTATTGCTTCAAGTTACTTGCTCACATTTTTTTAAAGATCAAATTCCAGAACTGTGTAATCAAAATGCATTCTTTGCAAATGTAATTAATAAAGTAATTTAAGTACCCAGCTTCTGTGATCTCATACTTAAGAGTAACTGCTTATTAAGTAATTATATGCCTACCTGGTTTTTCCAGTGCAGCAGAATACATTTGGAAGTTTACAGGCATGCTTGGTGCAGAGGAATGAAACCACAAGCAGAGCCAAGGAGAGAATGACAATCCTGACACTGTCAGTGGGGCCCTGGAGTGATTGCCATTATACATCCATTATAGACACAACAATACTTTTCTTTTGCTGGAAATGTAAAGGCCAGTGCCGTCTTCACACCTTTCTGCCAACTTCTGCTAACATCTGGACTGCACTGGGCTACTGGATAGGTGCTGTTGACATCCAGATTATTTGCACACTCTGGACATGAAGTCAAGATTTCAGTGGAACTATTACCAATGTCAGCTTTATGTCTAGGTAGAAAGTGGTCTGTAGCTCATCCTGAAGAGATGTCTTTTGAAAAATATGAACTTGAAGCATGGAGAATTTCACTCATTCTAAAAAAAGGCAAGCTTTTGCTCACAGTGGATTGAAGAGTTGCTATGGAACAAGAAATTTATCTGCCTGCTCAAACAGAGATATAAACAACTTACTTGCAAAATTTTACTTGGGGAAAAATAATAAAATATTATTTTTAATAATAAAAAATATTTAAAATTATTAAAAAATATAGTACAATTATTCATGATGTTTCCAGGTCAAGGAGTATATTCACATCCCTTTTGTGGAAAAGGTTCACAGTTTTGAATTATCAGGTTTTATTTCAGCTCTATCAGCATGTATGTGAAGTAGGAGAGTAAGTACCAAGAACACAGTAATATAATGAAACTCTCCTGAAGGAATAAGCAAATAAAGCAGAATATTGAACATGGTCCTCTGATTCACCGCTATTCACAATGGCATCACAATGATGCCTGAAAGTAGCATTTGGCAGCCTTTTGTGCTTATTTTGTGTGTGTTTCAATGACAACTTGAATACAGAGCAAAAGGAAGTTGGATATTTTGTATTTCTGAAGCCTGCCTCCAAAACATTTGATCTGGGAAAAGAAATGAGGTGCTGAGGCATCAAGCAAAAGAATAATAAGCTGAGTGAAGACCTTGATTAAGACATTGATTCCCACTCTATCATCACTTCCTCTTGATGCCTGAATGCCATTGCTGGTTTCATAATTATGGTCCAAACTGATTAGTAGTATTTGTTTATTGCTTTGAGAATGCCAAATGTTAAGTGTTACTACCTGCCAGACCCCTCATCCCTGACATACATCAGACAAACTTGCCTCTCCCTGCTGTTTAAGAGCAGAGCATTCTTACCCCATCACCTGCCTGGCTGAGGTAATAAAGGAGCCCACAGAAATGCTGGAATAATTACAGTACTTTGCACTTTCATACCATCCTCCCACTGGGAATTTCCAGTGCTTCATAAACATTAGCCAAAACTCATTAAGTTCTTCTAAAGCATGATTATTGAGATCCATTTACTTTAGAGGGACAGGCACATGCTGATGAAGAGACTTGAACAAAATTACAGAGCAAATCAATGACAGCTCCAGTAATAGATCCCAGATGCCCAGATCCCACATCCCGTGGGCTAGATACTGGGCTGGCTGTAGCATGCAGGCTGTTACCAGAACAGGTCCCACACACCCCAGGAATATTCATGCCTGCCAGCCAGTAACATCTTTTGAGAGAAGAAAATAAGGAAAGATTGCGTTTTCTGGTTTGTTTGTTCGTTTTAATCACGCACAGCCCACCACATGAAAGGCACGTCAGTCATGGGTATCCAGTTCCCACGTGGATAGGGCCCTCTCTACCCCGTTTTAAGTGATAACACAAGATGAATAAAACATTACCTTCCTCTCCGGCAGAAGAGTTTCCAACAGTCTCCCTTTCTCGGTCAGTCTGGTTGGAAACAGCACTTCCACTTTTTGTCCTTCGAAGAACACTGAATGCTTTGTTTATTTTTTTAAAAGATCTGCTTCTTATAGTGGAACGTTCAAAGTGTCGAGCTGCAACATCAGGAAAAAAACCAGATCAATACAGTTCAGCAGTTCTGGTCTGGAACCTCAGCATTTCTGCAGCCCTTGACATCTGATGGGATATAACATCACCATCAGGGCTGCCCGTGCTCCACCTTTGCCCTTGAGTCCTGTTGATACTTCAAGGTTGCACCCACCTGAGTCTGGGTACAATCACCCTACCTCAGTCCCACACCCTTGAATTGCCACCTTCCTGTCTGTTTTGCCAACCACATGGAGAAATCTCCTGTGAGTGTGGTAGCCTTGAAAAGAATAATCCTCCATCAAGACAGAATCAACAGCAATTCTGTGAAAAATACATGTAAAAGGGAGAAGCACTGCCCTTCTCAAGCTATACACATTGGACCAAAAAAAGCTGGAAGTCATTATAAACTCTTCTTGAAAAAATCCCCACTACTACTACTACTGCCTCAAAACCTTGCAAATCTTCTAAAGCCACCAATGATTGCTAACTATTTAATGTCAAAAAATGAAAATATTATCAGGTGGGAGGGATCAAGAAGTCACATATATCTGACTCAAGTAGGGCAATACAAAAGAAAAGTCATAATACTTTCAAAACATGTCACTCTTTTCCATCCTGCTAAAGATATCTTTATGTCTGTTGCTGTTTTGTCTGTTCCAGCTCTGCATGCTAGCCAAATACTGTAATCTAATAATACAACATTCCCTCAAACAGACTGCGGCCTCTACATGCAATAAAACTGACAGAATTTATTGAGATTCTGGTGCTCTCTTCTTGCACCCTTCCTTTCCTCACCTCTCCAAACCTTGGCACAACAAAAGGATAATCCTTCTCATTTCCTAGACTTTCTTCATCCCTTCATCCGTTTTCCCAACACACAACTGGTGACACACAAGGTGGGCTTTCCATTTTAGCTTCAGAATCCTCAAATACATGCTTTGAACTCACCGTTAACACTTCTGACTCTGGCTTTGGCCAGGCCATGTTTTTCAGACATGACACTCATCAGAGACAGGTGCAGTGTCACAAGGTGAAAGATCAAAGCAAAGTTTCCTGATGCAGCTTGTCCTGATTGTTGTTATTTCAGCAGGTCCAGCTCCTCTGAACTGCACCTTCCCAAGAAGCTAGCGGATGTCCCTCAAGCTCCTCAGGCAATTCTTACGGGTTTTTTCCCTGAAAATACTTGGCAAATGCGAAACACAGTTCCCAAAAGGATTTTGGGTAGGTGCCCATGTCTGTGGGGGTTACTTGGGCCACCAAGATTTAATGGAGACACATTACCCAACTACACCACCTCCCCAGCCCATCACACATAACATTTAATCTTCCAACTGAGCTGACTTACCTAAATAATCTTTCTAAAGATTTGCAGTTTACGTGTGTACAGCTAGTCCTTCTTCAACTTGATGCTGACCCTGGCCAAGTATTTTTTTTTCACCTCAAGTCTATTGGGTCACAGAGTGCACAATTTGATAAACCACGTAAAATGAAAGCTTTTGCTTCCCCCACCCCTTTTTAATTTTTTAAATTTTTTTAATCCTCCAGTGACATATAATTAACAGAGAGGGGCAAGGGGCTCCCAGGCTGTGAAACCATTGTTGGCTCTTACTTCTGTTGCGGTTGCTGCGGTGCAGGTCTCCGGGGCTGCTCCCCAGCTGGCTGTCCTCTGAGGTGGGGCTGAAGGCTGGGTTCACCAGCCCTGGCTCATCTGTCATTAAGGCGATGGCCGCAGCTGCTGAGAGCTCAGGGCCCAGGGAAGCTACTGCTAAGCTGGAGCCGTGGTCTGGAGAGCAGTCCTGGGAACGCCTCTTCCGTTCCTTGGTAAGGCCATAGTGGGATGCTCCTTTACATCTAAGGAGAAGGGAGGGAAAGAGAGACATGACAGCAAGTTGTGTTTAAATGCTGTGTACTTATGGAAATTATCTGGTTCCAAGGACCCACTTGGACCTGTGATGATCATGGTGACCAGTGAAATATGGATGATTAACAAAAGAGAAAAATGCCAGTGTGTGCTTCAAACGAGGTGAGTTACAACCTTACATGGGAAGAATACTGCTGGTCAAGGAAAACAGAGCGCCTCAGCCTTGTGTGTAGTCTTATGTGTATAAATAGTTACTGTGCAAGATGACAAGAATAGTAGGTGGTTAATTAAGCCAGAGGCTACAATCTGTAATTTCCTACTTGCCTCTGATTGATGAAGGAGAGCAGGGTGAGGCCTGACAGCTTCTCTGGTTCTGCTAGTGAAATAAAAGATACCTTACATAGTCCTGCCTCCTGAAAAACCCTCCTGGCCACCAAGGCGGCCACATGTGGAGCAGGGCACTGTGTCTGTAGAGACCAGAGCAAACAATAAAGGGAGGGCTGCAGGTGGGAGCTGAACACCTGGGGGCTGCAGGAATCCAGGCCCCACATGGTGCCTGTACAGACCATTTACTGCTTGAACTGTATCTGATGAATTGTTTTCAAATTCAGCCATAGAGATGAAGTTGCCAACTCTGCTGTTCCAGCTCAGTTGAGACACTAAAATAGACAGGTCATTGCCTTGACAGAAGAGGTACATGTGGGGGTAGGGGGTCCCACTGTCCCTGCAGCCTCACCAGAATCAAGGAGGGAGTGCAGAGCTCCCACCAAGGGGCTGGGACCAGGTCCTCATGCCAAGGTCCTTGTGCCAGCCTGAGACTTCACCAGCTTGGGGACCTCAAACCAGCTTCTAAACTACTTCTGGAGGAAAATCCTCTGTTTCTGGTGGAGAAACACATGTTCCCAAAAGAACTGAAGATGCAGCATTATAAGGGGCAAATTACAATCCTGCTTTGAAACAAATTTACTTCGGCTTCCAACTATCTGCTCTAGATGCACCTTAGACAGCAAAGGCAGGACCATGCATGGCATTTTGTTTTTAAGACTCATGAAAGAAAGTCACTTGAGTGAAATTAAAGGTCACTGTAGTCTTCATGAGTCAGTATTCAATTAAAACTATAAAATAACTGAAAAGACAGAGTGACCAAAGACACAGCACCTGTGACTTCTCCAGCACCACTTCTGCCCAGTGCCACCCACTAGAACCACATTCAGTGCATTAAAAAAATATAAATAAATCTGCCTTTTAATCATAATCTAATGAGCTTGGCCTACTTTCAGTTGCTATTATCCCTTCCTTCACAGCAAAGGCTAACTGATGACTTTCATGAAAGTGCCTTGTAGGACAAGCTCACAGAAATAGCTGCAGAAACCCTTAGGGATAGAAAGCTCTTCGTAATATATGGCATGCACAAAAGGCAATGCATAATACATACAGTACACAACGCTAGTGGGTTAAGTGTCAAGAAAAGAAGTAGTACATTGAACAGAAGGCTTGGAAGAGAAATGATTATGGAAGCAGCTTCTGACACAGAAAGATGATATGAGGAGATGTCATAGAACTCTCTGTATCAGCTTCAGAGCAGCAGTTTAATTTCTATCATGGTACTGACTTTTGATGATACAGTTGAATCAGAACCTTTTTTTGGCACTAGATTTATGGTTTACCATCATTTACCTCATGCTGCTTCTGACAACTTTTTTTATTCCCCCCTCTTAAAGAGGGGGAAAATACCCAAACCAAACTGTCATATTGATGCAACTGTGTAAGGGTTATGTATATGCTTTAAGTCTTGGATAGGAATGGCTGTAACAGAAATTATTTCTGAAACTTTTCACAAGCAAAATGAGGCATCTCAGAAGAAAATACTCTTATGAAAGAGAAGGCCAGTCAACTACTGTAAAAGACCAATGAAAAGCTGTTTGAGGCACCCATTGCAAGGCAAGCCTGCAACAGTAATTATGTAAAGAAAGGAAGAGCTCTCCTGCCTCCATTGCAGCAGGTATTTTTCTACTTCTTTCCAGACTTTCTCACTGCCCTAGAACTCTAAACCATGGCAGGATGCTCTCCTTTAGATTTCATGGGAAGAAAAACACAAAGGCCTTTCCCTCTTGCTACTCACCTGAACTTCTTTGACACAGTGTTTTGGAAATCCATCCTTGACATCTCCTTCTTGCAGTAAAGCCACATTTGCTAATCCAGCCCATGAATGCTTGACAAAATAGTTCAAAAATACTCTAAAAAACCAATATAAAGAAGTGGCTTTGGGGAGAACTGTTTGCTGTTCTCAGAAGACAGTCTCTGCCTTACAACAATCTTGCAAAGATTCAGAATATGATAAAAGATATTCCTACTCCTCCTCATTTTATTTCATTAGCCTGTGGTTTTCCCATGTCACTAAAGTTTCAGTGGCTAATACTAGAACACCAGCCTTGTGAATGGCTTCTCAAATGCAGATGTTTTTTTTATTTCATAGGTTCTATGAAGATCAATATGAAGATCAGAAGTGGCTCTGCCCAAAGATTCCTAGTTATTTGGATTCAATTACGGCCTGGTGCCCATCTGCAGTTTGCTGCTACAGCCTTCCCTTTCTGTGGAAATCCTCACTTGCTGCTGCTGGCTGCACTGCAGACACACAGTCAACAGCTTCATTCCAACAGCAACGAACAGAAGACAGCTACTTTGAATGTAGAGAGGACTGACAGAGTTTAAGATGTGGCTTATTGAAGAAGACAAGTTGTCATGATACAAAGCACAAAGCATATCTTTCTAGCTCTGCCAGAAATAGTTAAAGAAGAACCAGAGCTCTTCAAGTATGATCACTGAAGCTTTTTCTTAAATAATTGTGGCAGGCATAAATGAACACAAATCAAGCCCTCTTTCTTCAGATTAACACAGTGTCCTTGAAGAAAAAAAAAGTCCCAAGACCTCAAACTTGTAACAAAATTCGCAACAGCATCTCTTCACTTTCATTGTTTTGCTTGTGCTGACACTGCTGTGATAACAGAAAACAGAAGAGACGACTGTCTAAGTGGAATCATATTTATAGTGTCTAAGCTACATTTTTCCATATGGTCGGATTTGGCTCCCAGAAAAGAGAGTAACATAAAACAGCTACATGCCAGTAGTAATTAGCTCTCTCATTGTGAATATTAATCACAATGCCTGATTTGCAGCTGGAAGAGTGGGATACCTGATTAACATAGCCAGTCAGAAAGTGAACTCAACACTGTCTGCAGGCCAAGGTGAACTACAGATTTATGCTCCTTCTCAGTCGTGCTGGACAGCGAGTACATCCGTGCAGCCGCACGATACTGAAACAATTTGAAGGCCAAACCCCAGAGAGATAAACAGACGTGAATAATCGGTGTTGTTCAGGTCATCCCATTAAAGTAGTGTCACTAGGTGCACACAGGAAACTGAGAAAATAGTTTCTTCTGTTTGTACAGCCTCTTTTATGAAGCAGATATTTACAGTCTGAAATTCTGGCTGTATGAGCTAACCGCTGGGCAGTATGACAGCAGTGGTGGCTGCTGAAATTTCACCCAGGGCTGCAATTCTGGCTGGTATCAACACTAGCAGCCACAGGGCAATCTTTGCCCCGCACCCTGTTCCATGCTCGAGAGAGACTGCTCTCCAGGCTTCAGGAGCAGCACATCCCAACAGCTGGAGCAAGGAGATCCAAAACCCTGTGGCTGCCTTAACTTGGTCCTACATTTGTGAAAACAACCTTCAGTTAAACTCAAGGCCAACAGAAACAAATCCACGTCATTTGAAATTCAAATTAAAACAGTGGTTTGAAAAGAGAGCTCTCCTTGCAGCATCCCTGACTTGCACAGCAAGGGAGGAATTGAAACTAAGATTGAGCTCAAGGATTTCAATTACCCAGGCTGACATAGGGAAAAATGTAAAGCCAAAACATAAGCAAGGACAACTGCATGGATTTTTCACCTCTCTCTTCTAGTGATCTAATAAAACAATTCCACAAGTAAAAAATATATGTATGTGTTTACCCATGGCAGGGGGACTGGAATTAGATGATCTTTACAGTTACTTCCAACACAAACATGTATAATGCATGTGCTCTTAAAAATGCCCTGCCTTCTGTGTCACTTCACAATCAATCTCTGTCTGGGCATGGGAAAAAAGTTAATCTGAAGAGTGACAGTGGTTGTGACCCAGGCCTGACACAAATAAACAGAGCAGGAACCTGCCCTGGCCAGTTCTAGTAGTGTTTTCTCAACCTTATTTCCAGCACCGTTCATATTTTGGAATTGTTTTGCTTTAGTGCAGAAGCAGTGCACACATTGTCAGAATGCAATTAAGAATAACGTATACAAAGCACTTAAGATCGCCCATCATAAGAAAATACTGCATAATGGGCTGTCATTGCTGTTCCAAAGCTAAACCCTGATCAGGGTAGACAACTATGCTTCAGCTATGGTCTCACTGCAAGCAGCCTCATCCCTGTGTAATTTAGTTTTGACACAAGCTGGGGTCCAAAGCATCAACAGTGTGTATCATCCCCCTGTTACACAAACTCCCTGAATGCTCTAGCACTCATAAACTAATTCAGTGGGAAGGATGATGGAGAAACCAAAGCTGATCAACAAGGAGCGTCCTGGATAACCTGGTGCTGATAACCTCGCCTGTGAGACCCTGGTGAGAGGTTCCTGCTGCGCCTGGGAAGAAAGGAGAGATGGGATTTAATTGGAGAGGTTGACTCACAAGAAGGTGTTGACAATTCCTGACCCACAGGAACCATTCACACCATGTGTGCATTAGCAGTGACAGAAGTCCAAACATTACCCAAACACCAACCACATGGATTTCAGGCCAAACACCTAGACTCTAAAGTTTTCTGGAACTCCATCACAAGGGAGTGAAGTGACTTGATCAGTTCTCAGACAGGGCTAAAACCAACTCTTCTGATTTCATTTTTGCCAACAGTGCACCAAGAAATGGAGTCAAATACAAAAAAGAAGCAAGGCACCTGAACTTCCACTATATCCCATGTTACAGATGTAAGCTAAAACGCAGCAAATACATGATCTCCCATCCAGTCCAACCATAAGTGCTTAAGAGGTCAGAGACCTCAATATCTTTGGCAGTGAAGGTGACAACTGCCCTGTTGCTCTTTGAACCTGAAGACATTGTAACATCCTTGCTCAGAAAACTAGCTCCTGTGAATCCTGGTCCTATGTACAAAATTTATCTTTTTTTATTTGTTTACTATATAGGGAAATCAATCCTGGAACAGAGCACTTCACAGAAATTATTCCTCCTTGGTAATTCTGAGTTCCTGCAAGGATTAACTATTGTGTGAATGTTGCATATAGAAAAAAGCTTCCTAAGTACCTGATTTTTTTTTTCATGTGTGTGCCTTTTCTGCTTTTTATAAAGAACTGTCTCATGTCAAGAGCAATCCTGAAGCTACTGTCATCATCAGCTATGGCTAGGAAGGTCCTGCCTACATTAAACTGTACTCAATATTGATAAAGAAGAGAATGAGCCATATAAAAAGCAAAGCTTAAACTTCTGGATTACAATTTCCAGCGAACATTTGCTGAAAGACAGGCTGCAAAACCCATATCTAAGCAGGCAACTAGAAACAGGCTGATCTGCACCTGCACTTGAATTTCATAATGCCAGCAATATTTCCAGGTGCTTGCCACTGCTGTTCTGTGCACTCTGTACTCTGGCATTGATGCACTTGGGTATCCTCCCCCTGGTGATCTCTCAGCATCAGAGACTTGCCATCTTGTTTGGGGGGAAAAAAATGCATATTTTTCACTTAAGTGGGAAATTGTCCCAATTACTACTGCTCTTTCACTTCAATGACCCTGTAAACAAAAGCCTTTTAGAGACAGCTTCCTGACACCTGGGGCATCAGGGCTGCCTGGGAGGGCAGCATGAGCCTGTGGCATGATCCCTGCTGCCTCTGGAGGGCTGAGGATCAGCAATTCCTTCCTACGGTTCCATAAACACTGCTCTTCTCGGTGTCAGCACAGAGATAGCTATGATAGAAGCTGAGGCAAATGGCTTCTCTGTCTAGCTGTCAGAGAGATTTTCTCATGTTATTTGCTCTCTATTGTCAGCCAGAGGCCCTTGCTACAGTAAAAGCACATAATAGATTTAGTGGTTCTGTATTTCTGCATCAATAATCTCTAAATATTTATAACAGTCCTCATAACATTTATTGTTTTAAGCTAAAGTTATTTAGCTTAAATACTTTCCCACAAGATAGGAAAACTTCTCACATATTTGTCTGTTTCAGTTTAATTTCTGCATATTCCTGTTAGGGTTTCCTAAGGGTATTTTCCACGCTTTTTGTTTAATGAAGACATCACAATTCAATAAATTCTGGAAAACTACCTTACTAGCAAAGCTTAAAATTGTGCTTTGTCCTATCTGTAAAGATCTGACCCCAGGGAAGGGCTGTCATTTTCACAACACTTTTGCACTAAGGTGCTGTCAAACAAAATATATTTGTGCAGACTCGGTGTCAGACACAAACTGAACAAGTGTTCAATGAAAACCAAATACTTATTTCATATTTGACTGTTCATACTGAAAAAAGGGAGAATCTCCATATTTCCTACTATTTTTCAGGAGAGTTGAAAGAACTCAGAACACATTTTCAATCTTAAATATGATGTAGAGCTTCAATTTCATGTGCATGCTCACGAAGTATCATCTAACATGAGGTTGTGTTTAAGATTTTTTACCCCTTCTCTTTAAAACTCAGAAAGTTGTATTTCAACCACCATCTTGAGCTTCTATTATGAAATCTTTTAAGAGGCCCATTCTATCTAGCATCTATCATGGGAACAGGAAATTGGAAGAAATTGGAAAACAGTATTAGTTGCCTGCAATTGCAGACAAAAATCATGGCTGGGATTATTGTGCAATCATCCCAGTTATTGTTGGGACTAAGTACAAATTGTTAGTCCAGATCATGTTCTCTTTCTCTCCTGACACTTCTTTCAGGCCATTATTTTGTCACTGATGATTTTGAAACTACAACTGTACTGATTTTTGTTCAAGATGGGATGATCATTTCAACTTCTAGTCTTAAAGCAATTCAACAAATTTCAGCTGTTTTACATATAGGAGAATGGAGTTGTAAATTGCTAGAGAGAGCTGAAATGGGCAAGTTGGCTCCCAGGCTGGAAATTCAACTTTTTTTACAAGTTAGCACACCTTGTTTTTGCTTAATATAACTACTTCTTTAGACAAGGCAATATTCACAATCAAATATTGCTTTTGCTTCACCTTCTGTGTCCCTTTCCCCTGCGTTCATGTCACAAATGCTGACTACGCACAAAGGCATCAGCAGATTGTTCCCACTGCTCGCATAAGGCATAGCCTTGAGCTGCTTCCTGTACCTTTTCCAATACTGCCTTTAAATGTAATGCTTGTAGAGCACAAGTAGACCTGGAGCTACAAAACTGAAGAGTTAAGCAAGGTGGAAGACTGCAGTCAGTCTATTATTTACTATTTTCTCCTAGATTACAAACAAACAAATTTGCCTATGTTGCTCCTAAACAAACAAATCTGTCATCACAGAGAAGATACTGGCCAGATGTACAGTTCCAGAGTGATCCTGTATGATACAAAACAACAGCAGCATTTATTTATACTGAACTTAATTAAAGACTGAAGCTCCCAAAGAGTGATCTACATATCTCATGCAATCTGCTCACACCAGCTGACACAAGCAAGGAAAACAGAGGTAGTACACTATCTCTAATTCCTGGTAGGTGCTCAGGTACTGACACAGCAAGGAATCTATGAGTACTTGGTTAGGAGCTTCAGAGCAAAATAAGAGAGAAAAATAAGACACACAGGACTAGCAGTGAGAGCCTGTAAACTTTGTTGATGGCTTGAAATACCTATAGTGTTCAACAAATAATACATGATTTAAACCCACTAATCTTATCCAAGTGCTGTATTAAAGTACTGAAGTACTAAAAATTCCTCTTGACTTCAGCAGAAGTGGAGCTTGATGAAAAGTTTCCCAAGTCCTTTCATCACCTTTCAGAATTGTATTGTTACCTATAAAACATACTTAAAAGAGCCAGCTTTTACCACTTAAAGAAGAGTCAAACTTGAACATTTTTCCAAAAGAAAATGAGAAAGCACAAATTAGAGAGTTTTCTTCATGGAAAATGTAGGTATTTAGCGACATTTGTACATTCTTTTATCTACAGAAGTTGTGCATGAGGGAGCAATCACAAGTAATGTGGATCAGTTGGGTATTTAGAAAGAAACATAAGATCTGCCAGGAGCAGCTCTGAGCTTCATATCTGCTTTTCAAGTCCATCCATTCAAAAAACTAGCACTCAGCCAGCCATCTTGGCCATTGATTTTGCCTCATACTAATAAAATAATGATAATGCAACCTTTTTACATCCGGAATTGCGCTCATATATAATGAAGCTGCAGCAAGACCACTAAAAATATTCCTCATTTTGAACATTAACTAAAAAATGAGTCTAAGGAAAATCACAGCATATATACACAAAAGCTCAAAAATTGCTGCTAAAATCAGGTTATCTGTGACAAAAATAACAAGTGCGAAGACAAAGGAATTCTTGAGGCAGTACTCTTTCTCATAGTACCACACAATCCAATACACTACATTTTTCAAATTACGTAGGTACACACATAATTAATGTTAAGAATAAGCATTCAATCTGTTGATTCATATGCTTTTCATGTTTATTGTTCAGTCTTTTGATCACTGGATTATATTCAACAGGTATAACTAGTCTCCTGGAACTTAATATCTCAGCACTGTCTTCCCCTCCTACTATCCCCACCTATGCTATAAAAACTGTATGATGCAGTGAGCAAAATATGTTTGCAATGGGACAAATGGGGTTGGTTTTTTAACAAGACTGACAGGATCAGCTTAACCCAAATTCTTGCACCTACAGACAGAAAAGCCTGACAGACAGAAACTTTGTATTTACACACACTTAGCATGCATTTATTTTTAAAATAAAACCAATTACAATATCTGCTGTATCACAGACTAACCAAGCCAGCACTACTGAGAGTAGGTGTGAGGCTTCTGCTGGCAAAAAGAAGTAACACATGTCCATAAATGTCTAGATATAATAAAAAGGGAATGCTGTGTTCAGTTTCAAGATGTTTTCAACCCAAGGCTTGGATTTACTACTGTGCTCTCCACTGGAATTTGAAATTATAGGAAATAATGGAGCTACATTCAGTAAATAACAAATGCTCTCTTTATACCATCTTATTCACAGAACATGCTGTGGACAGCTATCCACAGGTCTAGCTCTGGTGGTACTTGTCTCTGACTGCTGTGATCCAAAAGTCACATAAGATCCCTTTTAGGTCAGCATGGATATCTAAATTGTATTGCTAGCATATCTTGGTGTGATATGTATATCACTCTCCAAACACATCTTTGCTTCCTCATAGGGAAGGTCACGAAAAAGGAGGTCTCAGCACACCTCAGCAATTGAAAAACCACAGAGATCTCTGTCAGATATCTGTCTGAGTCTTAAGCAAATGTCTCTGCCAGTACAACTAAATAGCTTCTTAAGATGTCACAAATGTTTCCCATATTCTTATCAAATCTGATGTCTAATATTCAACAAGGACCCCAAAGCAGCCCTATAAATAAACTGCATTGCAGTCTTCTCTTTTGCACATATGATTAGAAGAGAGTGGATCAGAGGGACATCACAAGCCAGTTTTCAGAACAAATCCCCCCAGACCCATTGGGCATGCAAAAATCTTCACTGCTTGTGTTTTATGGGTTCCACCCAGTTGAATATGAGATATTTCAGTGAGATATTTCACCCATCCGTTAAAATAAACACACATTGTAAAAATATTTAAGGGCTTCAGAAAGTCCAAATCCAACCACAGCACAAGTATGGCTGGAATGTTGTTTATAGCCTCCTGAAAGCCCATATAGTAGGAAATGCTCACTTACGCTGTAAAAACTGTGAAAATATCTTTTTTTTTGGAACACTTTTGTAACAGAGCTATCAGAAATACTTTTAACCTGAATTCCTTTACCCAAATCTGAAAAAAGCCCAATCCACTCACCCTTCTCCCCACACAGGCACCTACAGGCAGTGCTGTGTTCAATATCATGGAAAGCACTGAAGACAGAAGTGGTGTGGCTTCCCTCCTGTTGTATGCAGACCACTGTCAGTTCTCATTTGGCAGGGGAGGCTGAAGGAGCTCACACCCTCACACCTCAGTTTTCAAGAGTGCTCTAACCAATAAAGCTCCAGGTGGGATAAGGCTGATTTCTGCTCCTCCTGCTGAAGCTTATTCACAGAGGTGAATTAAGCAAGAGAGCAATGCTGCATCCAAATGAAAAACTGGTACATAGGGAGGGAGAAACTGAGTTCCACTTCAGAGCCTACTGTGGCTTGTCAGTTAAATTTGAGAGACTCACAGGAAAGGCACTCTCCTTAGTCCAGCCAGAATCTTGGGAATAGTTTGGCAATACCATCAAGGCACACAAGCCCACCTTCAGTCTGAAGCTGAATAACTGGCCTTAGAGGCTTCAGATAGAGGCTGAGAACTTCTCTGGAAAACTGTATTATTTTCTCAAATCACTGGGATATAACTGGTGAATCAAGTAATAAAACACAAAAATTAGAGTGGAAGCAAGTATTCAACCTTGAAAGCCCTTAAGGATAAAAGATGCTGTTAGAAGTGGGTACCATATTACCAACAACACAAAATGTATATCCATAAAATCATAGAAGAGCTTAGGCTGAAGGGACCCCAACAGATCATGCTGACAACCTTTCACGGGAGAGGAAGCTTACATGATATTATCTAGCATCCTCTCCAAAACTTTAAGTGATAAAACTTTTATCTGAAGTGATTAGCCTTAAGCATCTTGAAAAATTAAGTGATGGGAAATCTACTATATCCCTGGGGATGTTGTTTCAGTGAAAATTGTACTCACTGTAAAAAAAAAAAAGCAGGAGGAGAAAATAAGTTTTGCTCTGTACCTTCCTTTAAACCAATTTTTCTCAGGCTGTTGCTCCTTCACATTCCTTAGCTTAGAGGTATTATATGTTTCTTTAGGTTTTCTTAGTCACTTCTATTCTCTCAGATTTCATTGCTATTTTTGCATTGTATAAATAAGAGAAGATCATAAAATGGTTAAGGTTGGAATGAACCTAAAAAAACATCTAGTCCCAACCCCACCTTCCATAGACAGAGACACCTTTCACTAGACCAGGTTGCTCAAGGCCTTATCCATCCAACCTTTCCTTGAACACTGCTGGCATCCACAACCTCCCTGGGCAAGCTGTTCCAGTGTCTCACCATCCTGACAGTAAAGAATTTCTTCCTTATATCTAACCTAAGTTTTGGGTCTTTCAACTTGTACCCATTACTCCTTGTCCTATCACTAGAGTCCCTGGCTCTCTGGCTTCCCTGTAGGTCCCATTCATGAATGTTTTCTCTCTGGTTTTTTTTCTTTAATTACTCCATTTTTAGAAAAGCCCTTTCAGGATAGGAGGCAGTCATTTCATCCTGTGCTGTTACAAAACACATTAACTTTTGTATCGATCCAACTAAAATATTAGAAACAGAATAAAAAATATAAAATGTTCTTTAGGAAGCTGCAGTTTCCCTTTTACAACTCTGCAGCCTTGGACATTTCAAAATTCAAGGTCTAATGACTGGTCTTGTTTTCAGTTTTAAAATACAAACATTATGTGTACAGCTGAGGACCTAGAACATGGTGGGAAAACCTGAGCAGCAGGTTTGGAGTACTGAACCTTGAGCATGAGCTGCAATTATATTTCCCTGGGTAACACAGGACAGTGGCCTTGCTCTTGCTGTCCTAAGAGAAGGAACATCCTGCCTGACCTTGCTGCTCCCACAAAATGGGTTGGGGCTGCTGTGCGACAGCCTGTCCTGAAATGAATCCAAACCGTGAATTCTCTGTGACAGTTTGTGGCATCTGGGTGACTCAGACAGCCTCTGTGCCCGAGGCTGTTCCAGCCCAGGCTGTGATTTTGTTAACGTCACAATGTAAGAAGACTTGGGTCTTGTTAGCAGTAATGATGGACTCCCTGAAGGAAAACCAAGGTGGCATTGGAAATGATGTAATTTCATTATCAGCTCTGAGATGGGGATAATTGCGTGTCTTCTTCAAACTGAGATGAGCCTGGTCCTCCAGAAGGCAGCTGGCAATCTAACTTCCAGCAGCATGCTCATGCCATGCCTCATCATCTGCTAATTTTCATATCAAAGGCATCACTCAAGGTGACCCAAACCATCATCAAAAGACAGGATCTCCAGCTGGACATGTACACTAGTGCCCAGTGGACAGCACCATGCTGGGGGCATTGTGCATGTTTGCAGCCCTGACTGAGACACACATAAAACAAATCCTGCTTGCTTCACGTAAACATAACCACAGCACACTGTTAATGCAGATGGCTTGACAAGACATATAATAGAGAGTAGTCTTACAGTTACAATGAGAAATTTCCCAATGGCAACTGAATATCCACCTCAGCCTGACATGGACACTGGGGATTTAAAAAAGTGGGTAGACAGACTAAACAAAATTCGTAGTGCATTTAAATATTTATATTAGAAATTGAAACATGGGTTTCTGTTGTAGTAATTTTTCACAATGTCTTAGACCAGTGGTTCGCAGTTTACCTGTCTTCAGCTTCTGAGGAACTTCCTTAACTGCCCTGAAGCAAGTCTGCTTCCTGAAGGGCAAAGCCAGATTCTCAGCACTGTGTGTTTATATAGAGAGAAAAGGAGGAAGAGGAAAGGTAAATAAGTACCTAACAATTAGGGATTGTAAACAGAGCAGCCTCATGGCAAATTATTTTCTTTTTCTTTAAAAGCTAATTGAAGATGCTACAGCACCATGTTGCAGAGTTTTCTGAGTACTTAAGTACTGGCATTAAGATGACCTTCCAAAATGGAGCACAAAGTATTCTGTAAAGGTTAACCACATTCTGTTTACAGAGGTGGGGCTGCTTCCTAGGGGTTGTCTGCAACAGGGAAGTACATGATTACTGTAGTGCTTCTGGAATGATACCTCAGGCACACTATGTATATTATATGTGTAGACACACACATCTGAGAATAACTTCTCTGGAGATATCCCCATTCCAGAGTGAGAGTATTCACCAGAGAAGCTATCCTAGAATAAGAACAGTATTGTCACTTCACATCCAACTTTATTATGGATTGACTTCCCTGTGTGTTCAAACCACCTTTTTAGAATGATTCCTACCCTTTCTTTGCCACCCTTTCTTCTGGACACCAAATGTCTCATTGTTCAAGCTCTGGGTCTCTTTGAGAGACAGGGTCTACCCCTTAGTATGCCACATCTTGAAAACTAGTTACTAAATTTGCTCTTTAATATGTAATAAAAAGTCTTTTTTGCTTATAATGGGTTTTTATTCAATGTCTCCCACAACACAGGATTTGGCTCTTTAAACTACCATAGCACAAAAAGCAGTAAGAGTTAAAGCATCACCACAAAGCCCTAACTGTAGGAACAGCACTTTTATTTCCTCAGCATCTCTAGCAAAAAGAAAAGAGGGGAATGAAAGTAACACCCATGTACCTTCTAAAATCACAAAAGAGTTCTGAACTTCAAACATCATGTGTTACTAAATATGTCACTGCATCCACGTGTTGCAAGAGATGCAGAACCATGAGTCACCTGAACTTCTGTGCCCAGCCTTGGACCTGACAACTCACCAACGGCTTGCAAGGGTAAGGATCATTTCTCGGCAATGTGACTTTTTTAGAAGACCTGGAAGAAGCACTCTTTGCAAAGCAGCCAGAAGGGAGGGGAGGATAACATCAGCAACTGCTTCCCTGGCAGAGGGGACCGTAAGCAGCACAGCTGTTCTTTTTGGAAATGTCAGAGAGAGAGAAAAAAGGTGCCGAGGGAGTTGTTGTCATCAGAAAGCACAATAGGTGGTTCCAGAATAATGCTTCACATGGTCATAAGCTTTTCTTGAAAACATTGCTCAGGAAGCCCAGGCCTGACTAACTTTCCAAATAGCAAACACTACTTGAAAAACAGATATGTAAATTATAAAATTACTTAGCATCCAGTTTCTCTTTTTCTTTGACAAAGGAAAGCATAGTTGTGACTCGTAGATGCTGCAGCTGAGATAACGCTATATGAGCCCTCTCCTGCCCAGTAACAGCCACGTCTACAGAATGCCCCAGGAGGATTTCAGGTAATACCTATGACTCTACCTCTCTTCCTGTGTCTGTGCCCTTAGGCCAGTTGTCCCAGAGAAAACAGCAAATTCAAATTTCAGTTGTCCCGGAGAAAATTCTGGTTTTTACTGAGTTCTGCAGGAAGTCACACACCTTCAGAGGCAAAACTATCTCAAGGTTGTTTGGAAGTACTGCCAGTGTATGCCCGTGCAGCAAGGCAAAGCAGGTCTCAAATGGACATGTACACTGTCTCCTGTCCTCCTTTGTGTCCACAGCCTGCCCATGAAGGAGGATGGGGACAGACAGAGGAAGGTGTGTCCCATGGTACCACACCCCACTCTCAGACACTGCCAGGAGGTTTCTTTTCCATGAGGAAAAAAAATCACGTGGAAGATTTTGAATGAAGAAACTGTAAGCTCAGACTTTCCCTTCAGTCAACAGAAAAAACCACCAAACCTGAATCCTCTGCTTCCTTATGCCTGGCACACTGAGGTGAAATGGATATATCAGATATGAATATATCAGATATGGATATATCAGACTAATTCCCATCGCTGTGGTCGATAAGAGATGGTGAGAGCGGACCAGGATTAATCCTTAGCCTGCAGCTATGCCATACAACTTCTTCAATAATTTGTAAGACAGGCTACAAGTCTGCTCACCCCTAAACCCCTTCAAGCCTTCTGTGGTGGCATGGTGGTGGCATTACCAGGACTTACAAGCTTCAGAGCTGGAGACAAACAGGGACTTTTCCACACCCTGGCCCCTCAGCAGCACATCTGACTATTCAGCAGTGGGTCACTGTTTTATCACAGGTCCTACTACTCTCCTGAAGACATGCTTCTCTAAAGGGACTTTCTGGTCAGTGTTAAAGTCATGGAATTTGTGTTTGCCAATGCAGGAAGATAAATTAAAAAATAAAAAAAAGCGTGAGAAAAGTCACTGTTTTTAAGATCTGTTGTCATACCACTACCACTGTCACAAGGGACAGGAGAAGTGCAGTCTGAGGTTTTACAAAGCTCCCACACAGGGGTGTGTATATTTTGAGGGAGGGAGAGGTTGTCACAAAGACTGCAGAAGCTGGATTCCATGACATTTTATTTATATTGTTTCAGCTCATTCCCCCACATGCCCTCAAGGGATGTTCTGTTTTTTAAAATTGCTGTTTCTGCTAAAGACTGTATGGTGTGAATTAGTGTGGTTAGACACTCCTTTCTCAAAAATATTGTTTTGGATCTCTACTATTCTATCTCTCTGCTCTATAGGTGTGAAAAGCAGTTTTCCCATGGATGCAAAACCTTGCTTTTTTCCAAATTAATTCAAATTAAATTCAAGAGAGTAATTCGTTGAAGTCAGTGGAGTAATACCTGTATAGACCTAAGTTAAGTGAGATAAAAATCAAGCATGTTGATATGGTTGTTTTCATAACTTCTTCCATAGCATCCTCCGGGTACTGGAATAGAAGACAGAACAACTAGAGCAAGGTTCTGGAACTAAACAAATCAACTAAGCAAGAGGAATTGAATTACACAGGGAGAGAATTTATGACCCCTATTTTTTCGGCTTGTTTTATTCTCACCATTTGTAGTGGGTTTTGTAGGACAGTTTGCAACTCATTTAAGAATTTCAGTCCAGATGGTAATTTTATTAGGCAGAGGATAAGTTGATAAAACTCTGATTAGATGTCAGCTCTTCAATTGAGCTATTTCCATGGCCTGCCTTAACCTATGTTTAGTCTAACAGATAAATGTTTAGAATTCACCAAGACTGCTGAAGTGAAAGTAGTATAAAGGGAGTCTTAGCAAATCTGGTCAACTCATAAAGATTTCCTTGCTTTTAGCCTTCAGCTCCTCATGTTTTGCTGAAGTTCTACAGCTTGAATTCACAATACATTACTCATACATTAATTCATAAATTTAAAGTAAGAAACGTAATGAGCTCAGAGTTTTGCAGTGCTGCAACAGTGCAAGGTAATAGAAGGCACATGGCTTGGTGTCTTCAGCACCATTGGAGTCAACCACAAGGGTCCTTGACAGATCAAGCCAGCCAGTTCCTCTCTTCTTTTTCCTCTCCTTCAATGAGACAAGACATTCAAGTGAATCAACCTTTCACTGACTATTTCACTCTTATACAGATGAGAAGGATGCAGACAGGGTCTTGCCACCACTGCAACAATGAGGACACAGCTTGTGCAGCCTTAGCAGAAAGGTCTTTCAATGGATTGACGGAACCTACCAACTTCAAGTGGTTTTGAAATTACAGTTGGTGATCTCTAATTGCAATTCAACCCAAGAGCACCTAATATTTTTAAATCAGTTCACTTCTCCTTTACCAGACAGAGGAAACATGTTGCTGTCATGCTGTTCAGTGTTCAAAATCACACCTCCCTGGTAACCTTAGGTTATCCTTAGGTATAGCTGAACCTAGTGAGACAGAAGTGTGGCAAGAGGCAAGAGAAGAGGTGTAAAGAAAACAGGAATTGAGAGGAAGCAAGAGAAAGACAAAGATTTCGTGTAGCCAGGAGCAGTCACATGGAAAATGGCTAAAGAAACCAAAATACAGCCTGGCACTGGTGATGACAGAGACTAAATGAGTTTTACAAGTCTTGTCAAGAGAACCCACATAAGAACCTATTTAAAGACTCAAACCTGCATCTTTTCTTAAAAGACAAACAGGGCAGAAGCAGCCAATTCGTACTTGGCAGGTAGTCAGACAGTTTACATAACACTGTAAAAAGATAAGCACCTATTTAAGAGCAAACTGTTATTTTTATCCAACATGCAAACAAATCAAACACTTTCATCACGGGCTAAACCCTTTTTACTGTCGGCTGTGGGCTCTCTTGGAGTTGTAAAGCACCACAGGGCACAGAATCACTATGGTACTTCTTGTGTTGGTTGTCAACCTCTGTTTGCTGGAGATTTGAAAAACAGAGGAGACGTAGCATAGGAAGATCATGGCAACAATTAGCAGCCCTTAACAAAAAGCAAATCTGTGAAATGCATTTTCTCTCTAAGAAAGAGACTGTTAACCTCTCTGCAAATACTGAGTTAGCAAAAATATGAAGGATGTAACTTAGCATCTGCTGGCGAGGAGAGGTGAGAAAAGGAGAGGAGAGGACAAGACATTTTGTTGTGAGGTAAATGGAACAGGAGCAAATTTTATTTTAAATATCTGTATTACAGTTCCAGAAGGGGGTTACTCGGTCTTGACCTCCCCTCATGAATTTCTTTTGTTCATTTGGGTCACTTCACTATTATTCGAGCCTAGATTATATAAAAAGGCAGATCTGCAAGGCTGCATTTGTTTGCTTTCTCAGTTCAACATATTAAGTGCAAGTTTATATGTATACAATATATCTTATTAGATGCTGTGTCCTGTTTTGGTCCCTTCTCTTCTGATTTATTTTGAACCCAAAGACCATAACTGTAAGTGCCTTCAAACTTACAGATACTTAGGCTACTAGGGAAAGAGCAGAAAAAAGTGAAATGCAGCAACCATTACTGTCCAACTTCATTACACTCATGCCTTGGAAGAATAAAACAAAAATGTACTGGAATTTAATCTCCTCTGAGGGAAGAAACTGAAAGCAGCACGTTTGCTAGAAACTGTGCACATTCAATCTACTAAAATTCAAGATATGGAAAATTTAAATGCCATCTAAAAATGGACAGTGAGAAAATTTACAGACATGGCACCAGGGAAAGTACATTTTTTTTGGCCATATCCTTGACCCATGACAACACAACACAGGTAGAAAGTAGATGTTGAGAACACAGCATGCTCCCAGCACTGGGGGCTGTGTAGGATGTGCAAGATTCTGCCAATCTAATGGCAGGGTCCACGCTGCCACAGGGGGCACAAGGATGGCATGGTTGCAGTAGATACCACGGGGCATCCACAGCAGAACCTTCTCAGCATAGCTAATCTGATTTATTAATATTATTAGCATCAGTATTTCCATCACAGTCTGGGTTGGAGCAAAGGAGCAGCAACTGGCACTTTCAATTCTGCATCCCCTCAACGGATCCCAATGACAACCTTAGGCACAGCAGCACCAAGAACAAAAAAACGAAACACAAGTATATACACACTGCATTTGAAAAAGAATCTTATTCATCCTTTCTCCAGCAGTGCCATCTTCCTGCTGTAAAAACAAACCAGGTAGTAATGCCTGAAGGAGAGATGTGCCAATTGTTTAAATCAGAACCAGAGGTGATGCTCCTTTGGGAGCTGACAAGGGCAAGCCACAACAAACTCCTGGGATTTCTGCTCCCACTGCCTGGCAAAGGGCTGAGTTGCAACATGTGCTTTTCATACAGAGCACTTATTTCTGATTGTAATTTAGTCTCTTGGCAGGAGATGTTCATACATATCAACTGAAGCAACCTTGCTCATCCATATCAACCTACACATTCTCATATAATAGCAGCAGCACAGCACACTCTCTGCTTCCAGTGGTCTCCCATGGATGACAGAACAGATTTGGTTAATCATGCCTATCTCCTCTCCACAACAGCCTGCTCCATAAGGGATGTTTTCTGACCTTTCATACTGTTGAATTATAAAATCCATAAGTGAAGAGGTCTCTGTGGATATTTCTATAACACCACCCCACTACTCCTTTTACATGGGAAAGAAAGTTAAAAACAGTGGAATATCACCAGTGCTAACTGGATGTTAAAAATAACATAACAGTAATGCTTATCACATATGGGAGGAGAAAGAAAATACCTGAATTATGCTTCCAAAATTAGTACTATCTATTCTTAATAAAACACAAAAAACCCAGGCCATAAGTCCACTGATCTTATACATTCACTAAATTCTGCAGAGCAGAAAGAAGAATACAACCCTTGGAGCAGATTTCCCTTGCCTTCTATTGAAGAGGTAGCTAAATTATTGAAATTCTACATTAAAAATATATTGCACACTGTCTAGTGAATGATGGGACTGCAATGCGTAATATAGAGAGAGTGTAAGCTTCACAATACATGCACATGAAATGACTTGCTGATCTAAAACACTTCCTGCCCACATGATTTCAAGAGAGCTGAGGAGAGAAAAACAAGTTACAAAGCAATACACTAATGATTGAATTTTGTAGCTGAAATTTATAGCTCTAAAGGCATTTTATTCCCTAGTTTTACATTATTCAGGTAAATAATAAGCAGTGAGTTAGTAGAAGAGCAAATAAAAATTAAGATGGCTCCAGCAGCCGCACATATCTTGTCTTAGCCTGCTTCATACCATGTATCACAGCAATGTTATGGAGCATGATAACTTCATTAAAACAGAGGAGTCAATGGTGATTTCTTACTCCTCTACCAGGTATTCTCTATATTCAGCCCAGTGCCTTGATAAAAAGAGAGAATGGGAGCAGATACAGCCAATGGCAATGTGTCATTGTTACAAATCTGGTTGTCTGCCTGCACTGCTGAGGAGAACAAGACTTTATCAATAAAACTTGAGGATGCTGCCAGCAGAAATCCTACTAAAATGACAAAGAAATTTCCTGAATATATGACTTGACTTGCCCACTGTTACAGTCAGCCGACTTTCTTTCATATGGGGAGAAAATATTGTAGAACATGTAAAAGTTATGGATGATTTACAGAATTTTTTCTTTGTGCAAAAGTTGCACATCTGTTGAAATCTCCAGCCATTTCACCGGGCTGCTGCTGAACTTGCCTTGCTCACTATTCAAAATCTGTTGTAGATCAATAAATTAAATGAATGGATAAAGCATGTTCTAGGGAGAACCCAAGGATTCACTGGTGAAATGCAATCTTTCCCAGCTGCAACTTGGCTGAGGCTAAGGGGTTAATTCAGCTTTTTAAGATGTAAAATTTGGTTCAGTTTCTTAATCCCTAAACAGAGTTCAGATCCCAACCAGGAATTCTTTGGTAGTAGTGGGGGTTTAGTCATGACATGTGACATGTCACTGACTAACAGATACCTCCACTGAGGTGCCACTTCAACACAGAAGGACCAGCCCAGACCCTCCTTTTGAAACGGGAAGCCCCAGGCAGTCACCTGCATGCTGCCACACAGGCTGTTACTAGTCCAACATTGCCAGTGATGTTACTACAAAACCTCTGGGTTTGTGTCTTGTGCTTGTTGGCATCCTTGTGCACCCAGTTACTGCATAGCTCAGGGAGGCAGTTCAGACATGCTGCCACATGCCAAGATGCAGAAAATCAGTTCTAGTTCCTGAACAATAGCTCTTATTATGGAGAAGGTCATGAAGTACAGTTGGCTACTCTGTGGACTGGGGACCTTGAAGGCAGATTTCCCCAAAAGGTCAAGAGTGTTAAGGAAAACCCTCAGACCTACTAGTCTGCTTCCCTACAGTGTAACAAGCTGCGTTGTGGCTGATCTCAGTACCACTATTCAGAGCAGAATTTAATCTACGACAGGCATAAGAGCTCTGCAAGAGCAGTGCTTATCCTCACGTTGCAGGACAGTCCAGTTCTGGCAGATTTGTCAGAGAAATAGCTCAAGGAAAAATATCCTTGTCATGCTGCCAGTGCCAGTGTTAAACTAGGTTAATTGTCAGAGAGATGGGGAGGTCGGCCAAATTTGCAGCATACGGCCTGTGTGGCTGAATGTCAGACAAGAAACCAGAGTCTGCTGCTTGGGAGTAATCACCAACCTCCTGCAACTCCCACCACCTCATTCCTTCCTCCGACCCCACCAGATCTTCGGTGCTTTGCCCTCTTTGGTCCCCATTCCAAAGTGGGCTGCCTGTTGTGAGGGAGCCTCCAAGTGGGGTAAAGGTTTGACCCCTCGTGCTCCTGTTACATGGGCCAGGCAGGAAAGCACCCTTCTTTTGAGCAACTTACAGAAAAATCAAACATAATTGAGACATAAGTCATTCATGAAAAGAAACCTTTCTGCCAACCATAATTTTTGCATTGCTTTTCCATCTTGGCAGGGGTTTAGTGGTTTTTTGGCTGGCTCAGTTTTTACCTTTGGCAACAAAATGTGTTTGTTGAGATTGACACTGGCCAATGTCAGCCTTTTCCAAAGGTGTGAGAAGCCTTGAGAAAACAATCTAGAAGAATAAAAGGTCCCATTCTGATCTCAAGTGTGTGTAAGTAGCTGTAAATGGAGTAAAGGTAACTTTCATGCATGCATAGTAGGAAATGAAGCAGGATCTTTCTCAGTCTATGACTAAAATGCCAATTTTTCTTACACACAAAATTCCCAGGCAAAACCAGCAAATTCTTAATGCTCTCATGGGGTTTTTGGTTTCTGGAGCTGTCCTAGACAAATTTATTTCTAGACCTAGAAGCACAGCACTGGGGGAAAAAATGCTAACCAGTAATACTTAATCATACCACAAAAACTCAGCTCTCTCTAACCTGTGCAGAGAAGCCAGGAAGGATGTGCTGGTGAGGAAAGATTCTGTGAGAGGGTGGCAGAAGGTGAGGCAGAAACCCAGACCTCACTGTGCTGCTAAAGGAGTGCAGTGGATCTTTGGTCAAAGAGTGACCAGACCCAGACATTTACAGCTAATTAAATGACAACTTTCTGCTGCACTCCTACACTGACACAAAACACTCTTGAATGCAACAAAATATATTTTAAAAATTCAGTTTGGGCACTTCAATGCTAAGAGTTTAGATTACAACTCTTTTTTGTACTTTTAACAATAATACAGCATATTTGCAATTCACCTACATGAGATTCTACTTGGGGGCTTTCTGGCCTTATTTGTACTAACATTTCAAGCTTTCCTGTGCAAATCTAAAGACTGGAAATACAAAGGAGCACAACAGAGGCAGGACCAAGGCATGAAAGAGGAGGGGAATAACCAAAGGTAAGGACCAGAAGAGGTATGAAGCAGAGGACAGAAGTAGAAGGGCAAGGGAGAGAGCAGCTGGAGAGGGGTCAGACTAACTGCAGTGAGGGACCAGGCTAGAAACGTACACTAGTAGGTCTTTGCTGGAGATTTTGGGGGAGAGCTCAGAAATCTGAAGGAAAACCATCTCCATGTTTGGCACCTTTTTGAAGCTGTAGCATAGGGGGGAAGCTGACAGTAGCCCTTGACACACACATGCCTTTCTGTTTTAATTCATCTCAGTTCTGCTTTCCAAGAGACGTCCAGTTTTAATATCCTGGAAAAGGCCCTCTGAATTTTATCTCAGTGCACTTTGTCCTGCCTATTTAATGTAGATATCCGAAACACTTAATTTGTATTTTCATTCAAGAATATTTCCATTCAAGCCTTGCTTTCCAGCACTTTCAGCTTTAATTAACCTCACAGTTTAGCTTTGACATAGATTTCCATGAACACAGCTTTGCACAGAGTAAGGAGGTCAACATGTGGCTTTTGCAGTGGACTACACCTGAGCCCAAAAGGTGTTCCAGGCTTATCAATTTTGTCATGAGTACTGCATGTCCTGTGCTCCCCAGCCTCTGTGTGGCAAATTTCACAAGGATAGACTTGAAGCCAGACACAAGTTTCCCCACAGAGTTGAAGAGAAATTAAAGAAGTTGGCTGCACAGTTAAGTTCAGCACTGTGAGGGGGCTGGGAGAGTGCACTTCATTGTTTTTACCATAAAAAAAATGTGTGCAATGGCACTAGAAGACAGTTGGCACCTGCATCTCTTCTTTTAAATTGAATAAACAGGGAAACTAAATTTTAATGGTTATTCCAGCCCAAAGTGCTAATTTGAAATTTAAGAGAGTAGCTATTGTATAAAAGTTATATGGGGAAACTTAATCCAGTTAATTTGGTGAGGCTCCTTCGAATGTTTAATGCAAAACTCAAGAAGGGTAAGAAAAGAAAATGTACCTTTTTTCACACATTGGAGTAGGTTGTGCATTTCCACCTAACAAACAAAATATTTAAAAAAACAATGGCTTGATTCACAAGCCACTGTTTTTTTTGATTAGTGGGGTAGATCTGGCTGATGTATCACCAGCAGGGACTAAGGCCAGGAGCTGTTTAATCCTTTGAGGGAAGGAGTGCCAGCAAGGGCGGCTGCCAAGGACTCCCCAGTGTCCTGTGCTGAGCACACGCAATGCCCAGCACCATCCCCGGTGCTCACTCAGTCAGCATGGCCACGTGCTGAACTGGGATAAGGCTGAAAACCACCCCATTCTGTCATGTGATTGATGTCCTTAGGGAGACAAGGTGAGCTTATTTACTGCGTAGTCTTGCAACTTCCTTCCTCTCAATTTTATTTCTAAGTGACTCTTTGAGCTAAAGGTGCAGAAAATCCTGCTATTGAGAAATACCCTGCTGCGCAGCTCATCCGATGAAGTGAAAGAGATAGCAATGGTGTGAACAGTGCCACCAGGTCATCACACTCAGGAAAGCCTCTTAAGAGGGACCACAGGCTGCCTCTCCATCCACATACCATGTTTTTAACTGGAAGGAATAACATGCCTCAACCCAAAAGAATGCTGGGGCAAGTATTTCCTTTCTGAAGATATGTTAAATAAGAAAGAAAGAGAGCAGATGCCTTCCAAAGTCTGTACTGGTATATAAAGAAGGCATGGACCCTGGGGTAGGCTTTGCTCAACACTCATGTAGACCCTTACAATGGTGAGAGACATTGGGCAGGTGTGGCTACATCCCACCATCTCCCAGAGATCCCTCAAGGCAGATCTCACAGGTTTCTCTTGTTCTTCTGACAGATGTTTTCAATGGACTTCTCCTCAAGAGGGAGAACCCTGGCTTAACACATGCTGCTCTTTACGATTTGGTAAAGAGCAAGGACAGGAGCAACATCTGTGTCGAGATATTTGCTGAGGGAAGGACAACAGACGATAGCCAGGGAAGTGGTTTTAGGGCAGGTGACAACATCAGGAGACAAGTATTTGCTTCCTGGGAATACCTGTAATTATCAGACTGCTAATAGAAAACTAAAAATAGTGGCACCTAATATCTATCCCATCAAGTGCCACTACAACACTTCCACACACCTCTCTTACCTTGTGTGGCATTCAGATAATGTGCAAAGGTCTGGCACAGCCTTTCCCCAACTTCATTTCTCCTCTTCAAATCTCCTAAAATCTCTTTATTTCTTAGCTGGATTCCAGGGCCTGCCTCTCCAGATGGGTTTTGTGCTATGCTAATCCCTATTCTCCAAGTAGCTCATTCCACATTTAGGAACAAAAATTCCCAGGAACTAAAGCAAACCTCAGCAATGCAATACAAAAAACCATAACCTTTGAACAGAGTAGAAGGGAAGAGATAGACTGTGTGAGAGGGCACTGTGAATCCCAGAACCCTTATTCTTTCTCTTGTGCCAGCACCAGTGATGATAACTGCATCCCCCACTGTCCTCCACCTCTTTCCTTGTTGCTAGCAAACCCATCATCTCACTCTTCCTCCTCAACTGGTGGCTGACAGCCAAGAAAATAATGAGTCCTGACTGAGGCCAGTATTTGCACTCGCCAGCAACCAGAGACAGTGTGATAATGAAAAAAATGCTTTCTGCCTACTATGGTCTAGTTTTGAGCGATGGTGCAAGCCATCAGACACACACCACACAGCAGGGACTCTTCAGTTGGCTGTGGGGAAAGATTTACAAAGCTGCTTATTTGGGGTACGAAAGTTCTGTGGCAGTTAACCTGTGCGCCTGGGTGTCAGGCTGTCCTGGACACCAGTGGCTTATCTGTTTCACTCATAAAACTTTGCATCAAAAATGTCCAAGTCCCCAGGCAACTGAAGTAGCAACCTGTAGGTCATAACATTTGTATAAATTGATTCAACAGGACTGAAAACAATATTTCTCTTTTTCTTTCAACTGCTGTTATTAGGAAGGACCTTGAATCCATCCCGCTGATTAGTGTATCAATGCCTTGTGCAGCAGCCAGAGGCACTACATACACGTGGAGGAGAAGGAGAAATTCCTGAAAGGAGGTCAAACTGCCTGGTGCCCTTTTGGACTGTGTCAGCCTCAGTAAATCCCACTTTCTGTTGCTGTGGCCAGGGATGGAGTGGTGTGGGAGGCCCTGAGCAATGGCTCCTGGCAGTAGGATGCCAGAGAGCATCCAGGGCTGGGCACTGGAAAGGGGACATGAACCTCCCATTGCTGACAACTGAAGATGCACGTCCAAGCCCCAGTGCACACCCACTCCATTAGAACAACTGCCGACATTCAGCACAACTAACATCTCTGTGGGTTAGAAGGCTAAATAAATAAGAGATGAATAGCTACTGTGCATCACAGCCCTTTATCCTGGGAGAATCAGTGAACCTGAATTCCCCAAGAAAAGCAAGTAGGCTGCATCTGTGCCTGTGCTCTGATTAATCTCATTGGTTTGTTTTCCTGGAAACTAGATGTCCCAGATGCCATTGTTTCCATTATAAGTGTTCATCTGCCCTGTTTTGAGCTTGATTGCTCCTGTAGCCTGCTTAGCTTAACTGTTTTTTTATTTGTTTGTTGTTAGTGGTTTGTTTTTGTAAACTAACATTCTTAAACAAAATGTCACTAAATTAAAATGAGGACATAGCTGCAACCCTCAACACTAGATTTGTTAAATGTTTAAAAACACCTACAGCATACAGAAATCCTAAGCTGTTGTACGCAGTGTGACTAAATTATTAATAGTTGCCATGCATATCACACAAAGATTTCAAAAGCCGACTTTGTGTTTCTGCAAAACACTGCTATTTTTGTCTGACAGTAAGAAACAAAATCATTTGAAAATTAATCTCTTTGGTACTAATCACAACTGTTTCTAAAACATTCCCAGTGTATGCATAATACAGTCATTTTTCATTTTTGAGAGAATTAGACATTTCATTCATTATCTCAATGAAGATCTTGAAAGTTTACAATTTGTTAAAATACAAACAACACATTATTAATGAAAACATAGTGAAACAAATATCTATTTCTAGTCATAAATGCTCCGCTAATTAGTACAATAACATTCAGGCTCAGATTAAAGTAGTAACATTTACAGACGATACCATAGAAAATTTGTTTTATGGTTTGGGAAGACCAGCTATGGAGTCATTCAAGATAGGTTTTTAAAAAACATGAAGATACATGAATGGATTGATACAGTTAAATTTGCTTTACAGAAAAAATAACATTCTGCTGTGAGCAAAACAGAAATACGGGAAAATTCTCTTCTGTCTCAAGTGAATTATTTCTGGTGAAAGGCTTCTCAGCGTTTTGCTACAGGCATGCAGCTTTACACACAGAACATTATGCATGTACACAGACAGTGCTCTACTGGGGCTGTCTATCCTGATGCTCTCCCCTATACCCAGCTCCCCACAAGGCTATTTATAGGAAATAAAGGAAAAACACAGATTCGGAAATGGAAATAGACCCCAAACCAACAAACACCTAAAACATCGGCACAGAAAAACAAGTTGATAAGGGAAAAAGCAGCTTCACTCAGTACGTCTCAGCTGCTTCTAAAGCAGAAAGCAATGGGGACGTACTGCTATTATTAGTATTAGCCCTCTGGATGGAAGCAGCACGGTGTGAAGCTGTTGGCAAGAGGTTGCAGGATTTTCTTCGCACGTATGCACAGGCACAGACACACAGGCAGACAGACCCCCCAAAAGGCTCATGGCCAGCCCTTCCCGGACTCGGGACAGACAGACAGACAGAGAGCACGACACCGGCGCGACTGTGCGTACTCACAGCTCGGAGTACAAGAAGTGCAGGTTGCCCACATTGTCTATGTAGTTTGCAGGACTTAGCCAAGGTAGGACCAGTAACAGGAGAGCCTTCATTTTCAGGGCAGTGCTGGCACTGCTGTTAGGTTTCCTCCTTCCCACCGTCTCTCTGTGCTGGTGGGACACACAACGAGAAGCTTTCGTGCCAGCCAAGCCCCTTCTAAGCAAGCCTTTCCATTTCAACGCAATGGTAGCACATTATGAATCGAGCTTAAATCCCTTAAACGAAGCTACACTGCAAAAATCATTGACCTGTAAGAGGATTACTCGATCTGACTCTCGGATGGGTAGATGTGAGGGTTTAGGGACAGCACAGCGTGGTTGGCGAGACAGTGACTTATGCTGCAGAGGAGAGCGATGCTCGGGGAAGAGACCTGCCTCCTGCAGGATTCAGAGTGGTTCTTCAGAGGCAGCTGGTATGTTTACATCACTGCCCACAAGCAGATGGGTTACGAGCTAAACTGCATCACGGAAGGGTGTAGCTGTCTGACAAGAGGGGGAAAAAATGCCCCCTGTGGAGTTTTGTAGCAGGCGATATCAGAAGACCACACCTTTTTAAAGTAAAACACTGCAAAAGATCACAGCCAACTGCTGGCTGTTTGCATCTCAGTCTGAATTCCCCAAATCCAGTCAGATGTTTTTGTACAAACATAAATCATGTAATAATCCAAGGACATGTCTCTTCAAAGGGTTTTTTTGAAGGATGCAAGAGCAAACATTTTAAATAAGGATGCTTTCAGTGGACTGCTCCATGGTAACCGGTGTTTAAAAAAAACGGTAAAGTTCTCTCATCAATTACAAAGCATAAAACAGCAAGCTCACCTTGTCCCATCAGTGACCTCATCTCTGATCAGGGCAAACTCTCGTTTTCTCTCTGAGAACCAGGACTGGTCTGAACCTGAATAATGCAAGTAATGTGAGGACTGCTGACCACCCTGGTGACTCTAGCAGAGTTTACTTTAATTTTTTCACTAAGAACACAATAATATTCTGTGAAGGGCACTGAACTGTTCTAACTGCAGACACCAAATATTTATTATTATTATTGTATTTGTTTTATTAGCAAAATCACACATTTCCCCTTCCCTCTATTGATTCACCAGAGTTAAAGAGAAAGCATCAGCTCAGTCTGTTTAATCTGTCCCTGGGCATGACAGAGCACAACATTCTTCTCTTTGCCATTAATTGGAGATGGGGTGGCAAGAGAGGTTTCTGCATTTCCAACAATTAAATTAGGCAGAGGCATAAGATACCTTAGGTGATAATTAATTAATGCTGTGCTTAAAAAAACAAAGGTACTGTGCGGTGTCTGCAAGCACAAGGATGTAGAAGTGCACCTTTAGGGATCACTCAGAATTTCCCTCCTATTTCTTCCCTCAAGTGGGAATGCTAGTGAGGTTGCAGTACCTATCCCCTGTAAAGCTGAAACTCCCAACATTAGAAGTTCCCTGTGGTTTCCTATTCTCCTGTCTCTGCCCTTTGGCCTTAAGGTAACTCAGCACTCTCAACCATTCTGAGGAAGGAAAATCCATGTCATGAGAAGCAAAGAAGCAAAATGTCCAGCCTAGGTAGCAATGCTTTGTATTTCACTAGAGGCTTTAGGGTAGGAATACCCTACTCCATCTCTCCAGTCTTCTGCTCCTGGGGTTTGCAAACCTGGGACTGGCAGAGGGAACCTGACACTGGGAAGAGGGAACAGCCAGAGATTGAGGGAATACATTACCAAGACAATTCTTTCTATCTCTGCTTGGGCCCAGGCCAAGCAAGCCAGAAGCACAGGATCCTGAAGATCCTTAGGGGGGAAATCCAGTGGCCAAGCCACTGACATTCAACAGTAAGCTCTAGACTAAAACCTTCCAGGCCTTTACAGGGCCAAATCAATGTTTATAGCACTGCAATTCTGTAAGATATGTAGTGAAGGGTATCTTTACTACCACCTTAAGGAAAAGAAACTAAGACATTGGAGTGACTTGCATATATCCACGTAGGAGAATCAACACTAGAAATCAGAAGTTGTGCTAGCTCTGTGGCTTCCATGTAAAAAACAATATTCCAGTTTGCTTATTTATTGGGGGTTGGGGGTAAATTGGGAATGGGTGTCCTGTTAATTTTATGGCCATAGCATCATCATGTCAAAAAAATTGCAGACAAACAGGAACGTCTAAATCACATTACGTTCAGCTATATGTATAGCAAAGGGAAAGGGCATTTGCACTAGGGGTTCAAGACTTTGTGGTTTGAGTCTGTAGAGAAACATAATTTCAGTGACAGCAGCTCCCAGAAGACTGACAGTCCCCTTACCTGCATTTCTGTTGAAATTAACATGTGAGGCCTATTAGAGAAGTACTGGCCTAAGACAGAAAATTATGAGTAACTTTGTTATTTTTTCCCCTTAGCCATGCACAGTGGAACTCCCAGAGCACTGCTGGCCTGGGCTGGAGCCTGCTGCCACTGCCTCTTGCACCATGAGCCAGAAGCACTCTCACAGGGAAAGCCAGGTCCAGAAATGTGGGGACAAGGGCACCCAAATCCAGAAACATCAAACCTTCAGCATGTGAAAAGTGCTCTCATGACCTTTGCAAGGGATCAATAAACCCATTGTTAGAGTTTGTGGGTTTTCTTGGGTTTAGTAATGCAAAATCATCATATTTTTGGTTGTATAGGACACCATAACTTCGTGAATATCTTCAAGTGAATAAATTCCTACTGAGAATCCAGGTGCTTCAGGAAGTCAGGTCTCCAGTGCAAATGAAAACATGTTTTTTGAATGGCAGGCTGCAAAGCCGTTTCTGGTTGTGGGTTTGCAGACTGTGAAGTGTGCAGTATGTGAACACACCTCCACCCTCTGGCTCACCAGCCTGCTCAGCAGCAATGCTCTGGTCCCCAGTACTGCCATGTCTGTGCAGGACGTGCCCCCAGCAGTCTGGAGCCCTATGCTGGCTGCTCAAGGCTTCCTGCACATTGTACGTGCAGAAGAACACACCTAGCAACACAATTTACACCTGCAAACTTCAGGGGAAGTAATTTCACTGGGCAACAGATACAGCTCACAGAAATGGGCACATCTTAGACCCCATCTCTCCTCAGACCTGAGGTGCTGTTATGCAGACTATGCCAAAAGTGTTAGTCTGCTGTCAGAAATCACCTCTTTACCTTTCTGCCTTCCTTACAAAAGGCAGAACCTGCAAGATGAAAGCAGCAGCGCAAGCTTTTACTCAGCAAAACAGAGAATCATTCAGTTCTCTTATTGCAGAGGAACCAAACTGCTCCCTGGAGAGGTCTCTCCCAGAGGCAGGATGGAGGTGTCCTGGCTACCAGGAGGGATAAGGCTGGAGGGGGACTCCAGCCAGGCTTCCAGACTCTGTGTCTCTGTGAGCCCCATGGTGCCCTGGGTAAATGCTCACCTGGAAGAAGGGAGCACTCGGGTTCAAAGACCAATACCAAACCGGAATATTTTCTGCTCTACTTCTCATTTAGGTCATTTGTGATTCAAAAAAGGTTTGAAGAAAGGGCAATTATAAAACCTTTAATGTACTATTAAAATATTTATAATACCTCAGCTTCCCAAAACACGCAGATCTCTTTGGACCACATACACATTGTCATTTTGTAGGTAACAACACGGTATTCTCACAGAACTGCTAATGATAGCATGAAGTACCTTACAGGCATTGATGCATTTGATTCTAAAAAAAAGAGTAAGATAGTCCTATATCTTGGACTATAAATGGACTAAATTCAGCTCTAAATTAATGATACTGTGTTCATTGGGAGTGAAATCAACAACTTTTTCTTTATGTTAACTGTCTATTTTGATCAGTATTAATTGAAGATATTTTTCCTCTACTCAAAAAATAAGAATGAAAAAGAATCTATCAACAACAACTTACTGAGTTTGGAAATGCTGTTCAAGGTGACCACGTTGCACAACCTCTGAGCAGTGTTCTGTGAAAGGGCAGCTAACCATTAGCTTATCCAGGAGGTTATTCACTAGTATGCTGGACTTCCTGCACGTCTGGAGAATCACAAGCTTGCGGTCCATGGGGCAGAAGTCTTTCTCCACAAGGAAGTTTGTAAGGCAGGCTGTGCAGAAGGTGTGACCACAGAGCGTGTCTAATGGCTGAAGCAAAGGTTGCAGGCAAATGTGGCATATCAGATCATCATCTACTTCTTCGGTGTAGCTGTACAAGTGGTTCTCTTCTGGTAAATGCGCTTGGCCGCAGGTGACACAGAGTGGAGGGGAGCTATCCTCCATTTCTTCTTCTTTCTGGCTCATAATCAGAATTGATGCAATTCAGAAGGGGGCAGGTGGGAATACCCAACCCGTTTTCTATTTGTGAGAGCTGTAGCAAGGCTTGTGTGCTGCCAGATCTGTGGGGATGAAAGCCAAAGGATTATGTTCTGGGTTGTGTTTTCTTACTGTATTTGCAGTAGATATCTGGATATGAAGTACTATATCAGGTATAAGGAAAGGATGGTGTCTTTGGGATGGGAGACTAAAGCAAAGAAGGGGGCAGAAAAAAAAAAGAGAGAATTAGTTCCAGGGACTTATTTTCTCATAAATCTAGCTTAATTTACACAGACACTCTCATTGTAAAGAAAGGTATCAAGATAGGGAGAAATACTACAGGCATGTAATGGCTGAAAACCTTAAGTTAGCATATAATTGCAGTTCCAGTCAGATGATTTTTGTGGCCACATTACTTCCACCAGAAAAGTAACATTGTGTATGGGCAAACACTGCAAGACTGTGTACAGAAATACAGGTAAGAATAAAGGTTGCAGGCCAATTTGCCTGTTCAGCACAGCAAGGGAGAGCAGCAGCTTTACCTAATACACACAAGCATACAAACACGGTATTGTAGCCAGAGGGAAGACAATTTAGGTCATGAGAATTTAGAGCTTGGGGCCCTGTAGACCATTCTCATACTAGAGCAGCAATGGACCTGGACCCCTGTATTCAAAATTTGCCTGCCTGCAGTCAAGCAGTTATAACCATCTGCACCAGCATAATCAGTTCAAAACTTCATTTGCTCTGCAAAGAACCAAACACCTCACATACCAAAGTCCACGGCACAATGCTAAGTAGTGTATTGCTCAAAAGAAGGCCTATTCCCTTTATAATTTGTAATACAGAAACCCAGTATGTGCCTAACTACAAACCCAATTAGCTCTGGCTACAACACCTGCCTGCTGGTATTTTAAAGATGTAAACTCTGCGGGTGGCAGCAAAACCGAAAAGTAATTTGTAGTTTTTACTTGATGAACCCCAACTGGTTGTTGAAGCAGTTATGTCTCATTACTTCTATGCTTATTTTGATATACCACTCTGAAAATAAACATGAAGTTATAAAATATGCAATGGCCTAATTACTGCTCTTGCTTGAAAATGTAAATTTTATTTGCTGCTCTGCCTTAGCACTGTACCCTTGCTTTCAGCTTGACTTAATTTGCTGAGACAATGTGTCAGCCTCAGACACCCATGTCTGAGGGCAAATGAGGGAAAGAATAATAAGAAAAATCTGACTATGACAGAGCATATTTTCATATAAATAAACCCTTATTTTTATGCAAAGCTCATGGGCTCTAAACCTGAGAAATTAAACTTTAACATGGCAGGTTTTTCTGACATGAAGGTAAAATAATAGCCCCACTAACAATAACCAGATGTTTAAATGTCAAACATTCTCTTCAATGTTTTGCTAGATCCTATTCTTATGAAGCAATTATGTTAAGTGCCTGTTTTTGCTTGCAAGTCAGAGTTCTGCATAAGCTCTGTCTCCTGATTAGCAGTAGCTTCACTGGAATTAAAATCATTGTCTGTTAGAAACCTTGGAAATATTTAAAATACACCAAACTGGGTCAAATGTCTCGTTTTGTAAAAATATTCACCAGAGCTTTATGAAAAGCTATTTGTGAAGAAACAAGCATCTCTCCATAGTGCAGGTAGCAGCTCCACCTGTTATCTTAACATAGGAATTATTTTTAAATTCTACTAAGGTGACACACAGCAAAATGAAAAGAGATAAAAAATTATCAGGGGCTGTGGTGAAGACTATTTGGGCACTGCGAGTGGCTCCTGTAGGAAGCTCTTGGATAACTTCTAAATGAAGTGAGGTGGCTGTGAGCGGGTGTCCAGCTGTCCACATCCCTTGCTCATGGGGGGAGCCCATCTCAAGTCAGCAGGACTGCTTTCAAGAAGGCAACACATGGCTTGGGAACCAGCATGATTCTTAAAATAGACATAAAATGAATTAAAACCAATAAAGGGTGACAAAAATAGCACTGTGCTATAAACTTTTCTCATGCATTGTCAGAATGCTTTGCACCTGGGCCAGCCAGGAGTGTGGGCAGCATTGTGCTGTTTCTCCACTCCCCTGCCGTGTCCTCTTGTACCACCACCCACAGGTACGTCCATGGGGTTGCTTGCCCCATGCACCACACACTAGAATACAGCCAAACTCCAGCATTTTGTTACCTCATGGACGTTCTCAAGGACAGAATTCTTGCTTCTTGCTGGCAGGAGATCAAACACACAGCTCTCATCAGCCAACCTGAAAGCTAAAGCCAAAGTCCTGCTCTGAAGAAAGAGCAGCCCCGAGGGACGGGAACATGGGCATCTGAGCCCCACCTTCCCAACCTCATACCCTAACCCTGAAAGTACCCCTCCTCCACTTCCAGATGTACAACACAGCAAGACCCTGATACAAATTAGGTACAGTTGGAAACAGTACTACAGCTCTGAAGCTACTGCAATTATTTTCACAATGACAACAGAGAGAGGCATCACTGCCCTAAGGCCATGTTCTGCTGCAGCAAAAATTATGAGAGAAGCCCCATAGGAGGCAAAGTCTGACTGTCCTGGCCATGTTACAGATACTCTTTATCAATCTGACATAGTAATAATGCAATGCTAGTGGAAAAGGGCAGGTGTGGGGAGCTGTACCTGAATTTTACAATGTTTACATAAATTAAAAATGCTACAGTACAGGGAAACAAAACTATCCACATTTATTAATACCAGGCACTGAATTTTTAGAACTTGAATTCAACTCCTATGACGTCTATTATCTAGAAAATTTTTACTACATAATAATAAAAATTCTGGGAAAAAAATATCTCAGACTCTTATGGCTAACCCAGTCCACATTCACCCATGAACCTTCATAAGTTGCTGGATATATCAAGCAATGTAATGATTGCCATCTTTGGGAAGTGATTATACCATCAAAAGAGGGTATATATTATACCCTTTTATACCTCCATGATTATACCATCATGGAGAGTACATGATGGAACTGTTGCACCAATTCATTTAGATGAAGATGTTCTTTGCAATGTTTGCAGTCATTTGTATTTATAACATTTATGTGCTGTCATATAATAGCTACGGAATTAGTATCATGTCCTATTAGGAAGCTTAATTCCTCTTGAACATTGTAGAAGAGAGGGGAGATGGGGTTTAAATTCGACCTATTAATTACTAGTGCATATTTCTACTACTTTCTTTACCTATGAATAAAAACCAAAAATACACTTTGAGTAAGGAAACCTGCTCAGGTAGATGGTAAACCACAGTGAAATAGGAAAGGTAATAATTTCCTGGTTGAACCTGTATTCTTCAAGCCCCATCCTTGAGGGAGGAAGAGATGGGAAAACAGAAGGGAGGAATCCTATGTTTGTTTGAGTTGGTGTCAGCCACCACTGGCAGCCTCAGCAGGACATGGATGTCACCTTGGCTTCTTGTAGTCAGAGCCATATTGACAGAGGGGGGTTCTTGCAAGGATGATTGGCAGGAGAAGCTTTTAGAGGAGGTGGTGGTGCCACACCAAAGCAGACATCACCAGCATTTGCTGCTTCTCTGCTGTGCAGGAACTTTTCAACAACTCAGGTCCCAGATTTAGGAGTTTTACAGCACCTAGCACAGATTGGCTTGGATGGAGAAAAACAAGTACTGATTTGTAAGAACGTCACAGTGTTATGACACTGTGGTGAACCAAGCTTCAGTCCAAGGCAGAGACCTGAAGCACAAGAATACAGTGCAAAGGATGAAGGAAGAACATTGTTATCTGGATATCCATTTTGCCAAGTTTTCAGCCACAAGCTGTAATGACAATGGTCACATCAGGGCATAAAATAACCAAATAACCCCAGGGCTGTGACCACAGTGAAAACCACTATCATGATAAAACGTGGTTTTTTTTATGTTACCCAACAGGCTGCACCGATTTGAAGAGTTTGCATCTTACTGGTGTTCACTACTTAGGAATTTGCAGCCAGCAGAAGCACTTACGAAAATAATAGAACAAACCCACACAAAAAGCTTAGAAAGTAAACACAAAGAGTAGGTAGAGAGAATGCCTTTCATCTCCTTGCAATAACAAGCCCAAGTTGTCCCATCCCAGTGAAGCATTTAACCAATCTTAGCTTAAATACTGACTTACCACCACAGTTACACTGGCTGCAGTGTAGTGAGAAGAGGGCTGGCCAAGCAGAGTGGCAGAACCCCACTGCCTCTGCCCAGCCACCGTAAAATATTAACCCAGCAGTTCAGGAGGCTGCACTTGGAAGTAGCATGGCACAATATGGGAGAAACTTCAGGTAGCAAAAAAGGAGTAATAAAAGCTAAAAGCTAAAAGAAAAATAATTAAATTATGAAAGATATTGACCTGTGGCTATCACAGAAAGAATAAAAGAGATGCCTAAAGGCTAGAGAAACAGTGACATGGAGCCTGGAGGAGCTGCTACCAGCTTATATTACAAATGGAGAAAGATAAAATGAGCAGGCATCACTGGAAAACAGAGGAGCAAAACAGATGAGCTGCAGAACAGTATGAGGAATTTAGCTCCAGTGGTTCTGAAGTAGTATGGCTTGGTGGTAATGAAATCTTCAGTAAATGGTAAGGGTGGTCAGCATGTATAAATAAAATGGAGTCTAAATAGCACAGTAATGTTGACAAATATTAGTTGGTTTGGTTTAGCTTGGTTTTCTCCCTATGTTTAAGAGACACCTTTTAATAATGCTCCTATTTCATACACATTTAGAGCATGTGTATAACAAATCCTGTATCTGCTGATTAAAACAGATGCCTTTTCATACCCTGTTTCCCTCTGCTGTACAACCCGTAGGAGATGGATGTTCTACTGACAGAGCTATTGTGCTCTTCGTAGCTAAGTTATGATACAAAAGTCATTCTGCATCCTTCCCTCAGTCCCAGCATGTGTTGTTATCTCCTACAAATGTGCATCTCTGAGTGACTCACAGCCATCCATTTATGTGGGTCATTAAGGCACTGTATGGCCAAAGGGGCTGGTCTGCAGGTGTGTAAGGAAACCACTCTGCCACAGCAGCATTCACAGGTAAGGGGAGGAGCTCCTTATTCTTCCAGAGATGCTTTTACCTGGCCTTCCTTTCACCATACCAGCTGTGAGCATGCTGCAGCCCATACCTGCCTTTCTTGATAATCAGCTTCTTTGCTGAGGGATTGGAGATTGCCATCTTGCCTGTTCATGTTAAAAAATATCCACATCAAATTGCTAGGAAGCTCAACAGCTTTCAGAGTTACAGAATTAGCTCTTTAATGAAGCCTCAGCCCAGCTGCCACTGGCAGATGTGGGCAGGTTAGGAGATGTGGGCATTGTCCCCATCTAGTGGCTCACCCACAATGGGGAGAAGAGTGGCTCATGGCTAGGAGGGAGCAGAGGTCCTCCTTCACCCTCTCAAGCAAAAGCACACAGCCCTCCGGTTATGCAGAGTTAGCTGTGACCTTACTGCTCCTGCCAGAATCTGGGTTGTAAGATCACATCACTTATTTCATATTCAGGGTTTTATAGTGAGGTATCAGGTTGAATGCCTTTAGAAAACTATTCACCATTAGTATTAGCTGTTTTAACTTCCTACCTTTCATCAAATTGTCTTCCCTGGTAACAGCCTCCCAGGTTTCCCATTACCATGGTTTGTACCAACTGCTTCTCCCCAAATGAAGTTTTTTATAGATTCCACTGACTTTACTGTCCAAGGTGGTATTATACAACAGTTGTGGAAGACATTATAGAGTGATCCACAATTCAATAATATATATTATACATACATATATATTTTAGATTCAAAAACATAGTGATTCGTGCTCCAAAGACTTGGCTATAAAATATCACGTCATAATTTGCACCAATCTTGGCATAGCTGCACTAAAGGCCAAAGGGGTGAGTCAGTTTGCCTAGACTTGAAACTTTGTTTGAAGAAAGGTTATAAAACATTAAGGTGCATAAAATCTAATCATCATGCCTTCTGACCAGATTTCCTCCTATATATAACCTGCTCTCTCTTTTTTTGCCCTGTCTTTCCCCTTGTTTTTAAATCTGTTCTGACTAAAGAAGAATCACAACATTTTCTTTCTGCCTGATGTGTAATTAGATAGAAATTTGTTATGGGCAGAAGCAAGATGCATACCTCCAGGTAAAAAGCCAATAGCTGGAGGAGTGTTGCAGATCCCAGAGATACCAGTTTAGCAGGTAAGAATTCAGCTTGACTTTTAAGATGATAGGAAAGACTGTTAGAACTGGCTCTTAGAGAAAAATAATTGTACTTAAAAGTTCAGCACATCAGTACAGAATGTCTCTGAGACAACAAACAGGAGCTCCAAAACCTCTCCTCTGCCTGGCCTCAGTTTTAAGACAGCTGGCTTTTCAAAGTTATTATTAGTCAAAAAGTCCTCAGAGCTTATAACAAAGTACTTTGCAGAGCCTTTGGTGATGAAAGACATTTCCAACCGAATAGAAAAATTCAATGGTACAGTACAGTAGGTGAATAACCCCAACTTTTTAAGTTGTACCTCAAGCTGTGAGACCCAACAGCAATGTCATACTGTGCCTGCACGCAAAATAACTTCTAAAACCAGACCAGACTGTTTGAAAAAAGTTATTTTCTCTGTGGCTCATGCTGGAATTTACAGAATAAACCAATGTTGGAAAAAGTTTTTTGTTGTGGAATTATGTAGCTGAAATGCCTGTTAGGAATGTATGGAAATATATTTTGCTTTTTTGTCTCTCTCACACTCCCACGCAAACCTGGATTGCTCTTTCTGATGATTTCATGGATACAAAACTTTACTCAGCATGTTAAATTAAAAAAAAAATCAGCCCAGAAGTACTGACAATATTAGGAACAGCTGGACAAGATCTGAGTGAAGAGAAGATCTGAGTAAGACAGTGCATATCTGTCAGGTTAAGTATTCCTTACTATAAGGAAAATGTCTTAGGAATGAACTCACCTTAGTAGAAAGTAGTACTTCCAAGAAGATTTGTTGCTGGCATGCCTCTGGTTGTCAAATACTGATGGTTAAGGTAGCAACTTCTGTTTCTTGCTTTTTTCAAAGCTCAGTAAACCCAGACTCAGACCAATAGCTTATGCCAGAACTACAAGCTCAGACTCCCAAGTGCAAAGATGAGTTGTAGCAAAATGGGCAGGCTGTGGGTAACTGCTTCCCAAAGGCACACAGTCTACCTGCTCAAAGGAAGTCAATCATGTGGTTGAAGCAAGGCTATGTGAGCAATTATGATTGACTCCTCAAGGGCTTCCTAAACATATGCTCATCCTAATTGACATAATAAATGCCATCAGCATTTCACATACTAAATTATAAAATTACATGGCTAGTTATGTAACAAAAAGTGCACTACTGCTCTGATCGGACTGATTGCTCCGTCTGACTTTGCCAAGACTGGCAGCCTCACAAATACTACAAGCTTGCTTTCAGCCATTTGAGCAAATGACAGAACTGTATTTTTGTGGCTGGACAACCACCTGCCCTAGCTGCCTTCTAAGATGCTGGTAAACTGGGAACAGGTACAACATGCAAACTGCATAAGGGAGAGCATCCCTGGTCCTTGCTGCAGGTACGTCTGCTGTGTCTCTGCCATGGGGACTGCAGGCCATGTGTTCTCTGGGCAGGCTGTCCTACTTAACTTTAACATAACAATACAATAGGCAGAGTAAATTGCATGGGATTGTGAAAATCTTAACTTAATACAGCTTCACAGTAAATCTTAATCTGTTTTTGCAATCCTCTCCCAGGGCCCCAAGTGGGTCAGCAGGGAAGGTGGGTGATGCTACTTCTTTGCCTTCCCAGTGCCAGGGGATGGAAGAGCTGATGAAGAGGGAGCAAAAGGGAAGTGGAGGACTTCTTCCCCTCAGGACACTGAAACCTTACACCTCAGCCTATCTCCCATGGCCATGGTATCTGCCACCCTCAGACCACACAGCATCTTCTCACATGTGACCACGAGATAACATTTAATAACTACAAAGCATGGAACATGTGATAGATAACCCTGCTAATAATACATAATAAACTGTGCTTTAATTACACTGTGCTTTACAACTGCTTCTCTGATCCAGGAGTTTCTTAATACTTGGCAAACTACTTAATGAGTTCTCACAACACCCTATGGGGACCTTTTTTAAGAAGCAACTCACATGGTTAGAAGCACCTACTTGGTTAGATGAGCAGGGGAAGGGGCAGCTGGCTGCTCCCATGCTGGTGGAGCCAGTGCCCAGATTCTGTCACAGGCATCCTTGTGCAGCACAGTGACCACAGAGATGCTCTTAGACCTGATCTGAGGGAAAGTCCTCACAAACTTCTGACTTCTAGGATTGCATCCTCCGCTTTATGGACATGCATCTGCAGGGGGGACAGCAGCAACTTGCAGCAGTTGGTTCCCAACAGTAACTTGTCTAAACAATAGAAGCAAATGCTTGGGTTAAAACGTCTGGCCCATTGTACTCAAAGGAAAAACTAAGCAAATTGGGTGGAGCAAGGATTTAATCATCTGTATCTCAAGTTTATTTATGCTGCATCTAACTCCTTTACTATGATTTAGATGTAATTATTATATTATACATAATAAAACAATGAAAATTATTATTAAATATTATATACTATATATAATAAAAATTATAGATCTATAAATGTCTAAAACTTAAATTATACTTGCATTTTAATATTTCCTCCTCTTGCTACTTGGGTCCACAAAAATGACTGAAAAAACAAATCCTAAGCAGAAAACAACAGTCCCTACTGAAGAACTGCACAGTACAGTGACACTCTGCTGTTTAAAATAGCACAATCTGAAAGCATTCCTTAGCACTCAGTCCCAGGGTCACAGCTGCTAGGGGCCAGTCCCATTCAGGATCCTGGAAAAAGGAGGGCACAAGCCCTGGTAAGGTAGTCAGCAGGTAAATTTCAACAACTTAAGAGAGTGGTGCAGCCTAGAGGCAGCCTCCAAAAAAATGAGCAAAGACACAATATGCAGCCATAAATTGAAATTTCAGTGGACAAGGGGAAGAAATTTTGATGACCTTACAAATTTTTTGCAATGCTGAGTAATGAATTTCACGTTTAAGAAAAATGTACTCTTGGAAAGAGGGAGATATACTGGACACTGAGGAGGCTGAACCCAGCATCCCAGTTACTGTGGTCTGACTATCAGTTTTCTGGGGATAACACAAGTTACATTTTGGCTCTTGAATAGACCTCTTTTATGAAGCAGTGCTGACAGTGCCCATTTATATATGCTCATAGTCCCTATTGCTCATTTGGGAGTTAAGTGTGCAGTGGAGCTCATAGCTCTGTTTAAAATGGAAAGGTCTGGGTAAACCTAAAGTATTCAAGCAGGAGTGGAAGTGGATCTCTCTAGATGAGGCTGTGCAATAGTTTCTGTTCCAGGGCACCTTTTTTTTTTTTTTTGTAGCAGGATAATGACTAAGCTCCCTGCCCAACAAAAGTCTCGGCAAGTAAATTTTGTTTATTGTAGTGACCAAGCCCTCAGCCACCAAAACACATCCTGTAGAGCCTGGTTCTGCCTTCATCTGCTCAGTGCTGGGAAACAACACCCCTGAGTATGGTACTACTCACTGGACTTGATTCATCACTGCTTTAATTGGGGCTTCATGGGAACTCCCCCAAAGCCCATTGCTAATTAACATGCATGTGTTGCTGATGGCCTTGTAATATTTCCCTTAACATCAAGAGGCTTACTAAGGTTTTGTCAGCCAGGACACGCGAGTGACACCAGCCTGGGAAAGATAGTTAAGTCTGTGGCTGAGTTAATATCTGCTTCCAGAACCGGTTCTGTGGGTGTGAAGACCAATTGTGTGCTGTTTAGTCCCGTGATGAGAAACCAATTAGGAGTTACATGCTCAAACTGTCCTGCTTCCTGCATCCTTTCTCACAATCAGATGTCATCTGCTGTGTGCAGGCAGGCAAAGGGATTTTTTAATTATTTGAAATTCATCCTACAAGTCATATTTATTTCAGTGCCTCAGATCCTTTTTGACTGGATCTAAACTGAGATAATATTTTAAATAGCAGTAGTGTGATTAGATGAATTCTTAGACTGAAACTATGAGAACCCAAAGCTATACTTTCCAGCACTGGGTTCTACTTGTAAAATCCTGTGAGAACTGATATTGTTAAATATATAGCACAAAATTAGCTTTGCAGTAGAAAATAAAATAAGATAATAACATCACCTATATTTTTTTAACATCAGCATTTCATCACAATCTATACCATGTAGTTGTAAGCATGGAAAGCAAAAGGCTAGGGAAAAGACAAGCAAAAAGTAGACAGGAATTATATCCAAAATCAATCAAAAAATATCTGCTTTCAAGCATGCCATTTTCTGAAAGATTTACCAATCCAGACAGAGAAATAGGAAATATTCCTTAATAAGAAATTACTGGCATATAAACCCCATTTATTTTATCAAGACTTTTTGTTTCAGTAAGAATGTAGCACGTGTATTAAAATGAAACTGGAGGACCAATAAGAGGATTACCATGAGCAGCTAGACAGGTAGGAAGTTTGAGTATTTAGCTCCTTGTAAAGGAGCAATTGATTTTCACTCAGAGGGATGGGAACAATACACACTGGGAAGCAGTTGTACACAGAACAGGAACTGCCAACTAACCATTCTCTGAACGTGTATTGAGGGCCAAATTTTGTCTTCTGTGCTGAATCCCTTTGAATCCCATGATTCAGGTAATGATTGCTTTTGCAGATTCAGGTTGAGCCTTTAGGGAAAGTCTTGGAAAGATCAACTGCATATTTGTCCATTTCAGCTTCTAATTTCTGTGAAAGAACTGGAAATGCACTGCAAACAAGTGCTGAGTCGGGCAGCGTTGCAGGACACCGGTGTCCAGCCATTTAACAAGGGTGGGGTCTCATTAGCTCCTCAAAAGGCTCTGGCCAAATCAGAGTCCCTCCAAACCAGCCCCAGGCCTCCATCTGCCCGGACACTGAGAGGAGCCAGGTGGCAACACCCAGCCCAGCAGACAGGGCTGACATCTCCAGAAATACTGGACTGCTTCCCTCCGGCAGCCTGGAGGAGACTCTCTACATTTAAAAGCCTGTATTAATTTACTTTCCTTCTGGAAACAATGCTGTTTGATTTCCTGGTTTGAAGTGAAATGAAGCTAATCTATCATCTCATCCTGCGTGCAAAATTTATTTCCATTTTACTAAAGAAAAGCTATGCTAGGGGAAGATGCCAGCACCTTCAAACTTCTTCCAAAAGACAATTCAATTTTCTTTTCTAGTAGATGATCCCAACTCAGAGCCAGGAACATTCCTCTTTCCAACTCTGTGCTACAACAACGTCCTGATGCAGTTAATGTTCAAACACATTGGCTTGGAATAATCCTACGAAAGCAAATGGGAATACCCCATATGAGCAAAGGGGAGGGCACTTCTACAGGACCACAAACAAGTAAGAGAAATTAGCAGTGGAGAGTATTTTCGGGGGCAAGGATAAGACAACAATGAGCCAAGCTTTCCCAGATTGATTCAATTTATATCTTTGGAAAATATACATAGGCTATAGTTTGGGGTGGAAGAATAAAATAGCAAATTAGTAACAGATCACTTCCTTAAGAGGAATTTTCAGTCTTAGGAAAGTAGATGGGAGTACTGAGGATACAAGTCCTCACACATCAGTAACTTTCCAAATTCCTGACAGTGATTTCTGGCTTTCATTTGCAGATCAGCATTTGTGCTTTTCCAACAACAGCAGTTAAGAGACACTGCTGTTTCAATGAAGTGATGGAGCTGCCTTTATGTTGTTCTACAGGAACCTGAACGAGCAAATGAAAAGTGTTTTGGGCAGTGGGAGCTCAATTTCTATAAAAGACTGTGGGAAAACCAGTGCCTTGCATAGTGCCCAGTAGTCACCTAAGGTTATCTTGCTTTTCCTGCTGTTGAAGAAACTCTTTCCTAGTTATCAGGCATCATAGAAAAGCATGACATACAAGTCTAATATGAACCTTTTCTGGTTTTTGTGTTTTTTCTTGGCAGATGTAAAAGCGGCTGAGAGCTTGACGCAAGCAGTCCATCCCTGGTCATTAAAAACAACCCAAAACATTAAGAAGTTTAAACATGTGAACGTGTCCTTCTGATTTATGTACTTGGACCTCTTGTCTACTGAGTACTCTGTGAGTGAGGTATCCTCATTGCTGTTCTGGTTTCTGTGTTGGTACTGTGAATATGCACGTTCTCACATGAACAATCAATCTTATGGATAGAAAAAAACTTACAAGATGTTATGCCTATTCATATATATTCACAGGTTTGCAACTGCTGCATATACCTGTACTGAATTACAAGATGTTTTGAGTAAAGAACTGTGTGTAAGCTTAAGTGTGAAGAACATGAGCTAAAGATAGCTATAAACTAAATCAAGTTCTCTTTCTTTCCTCTCCTCAGCTGCACTTATATGCATCAAATCAAGCAGGAAGATACAGCAGTAGCGAATGTAGCCTCAATTTACCTCCTACAGCTGCAGTGGGACTTTGTGGGTTTTAACCTGGGGGAGGGGAAGAAATGGGCTTCCAGAGGATTAATAAAGAGATGGGCTGAAGCAGCTGCAGTACAAATGGCACCTCTCCACAAATAATTGTTTGGATTTCAACACACTTTACCGGCGAAATACTTTACTTCTTAGCAATGGGGAAGACAGAAAACCAACCACATCTAGCTAACAAAAAGGTTATGAACCAAGCTGTGTTTTCGCATACCAGCATATGTGTATGTATGTAAGTAGTATTTTAACACTGCCTACCAAGAAGCACAGCAACCTACAGGTATGGTATATAGCTGTTTCTGTTAGATTATGAAAAGAAGCTCTCCATTAGGGTATGGGGAAGCTGAATCACTAATGACAGGCAGAGCAGGTATTTATCCCTGCCTGGCTGCATGGCACTCCAGATCGTGCCGGCTGAGGTTTGGGCCCACTCCCCTGCTGCTAAACAGGGCTGTTTTTTTACCAGAGCATTTTTCCCACCTTTGCTCCTCTGGAACAACTCACGCCAAGCTCAAGGCGAAAAGTAGGAACAGCACAAAGAAAAGATACAAGTGCTTTAACTCACGTGTCTTTGCCGTGTCCCTCATCCGCGGCCGGCAGAGCCGTGCGGGTGCGAAGGCACCGGGCCGGGCCGGGCCGGGCCGGGCCGGGCCGGGTCTGCGCTCAGCCCGCAGCTGCAGGCGGGCTGCGGCCGGTGCCCGTGTCAGATGGCAAAGCCTGTGGCATGACAGAAGGTACAGAAAAGCTGAATTGCATAAACCTGAGCAACTCAAGGTTTAAAAGACCACACCCTCCAGGTCATGTCTCCCGCAGGCAGATAAGCATGTGCAGGCTGCTCATACAATAGTGTAATTTGAAGCTTTTACTTTTCTTTCCGTCATGTACCAAAGTTCATTTTCAATCAGGTTCTTCTTTGCATTTCTTTTCTTCTTTTAAGCTGACAATCAACGTGGTTCAAATTTAACAAATACAAATGGACCATCCTAAAAATTGCTTCGAGACAGAAGATTCATGTTGGCTTTCCCCTTTGGAAAGGAAGACAAGGTCCACAAGTTCTAACCCAGAATCGATAGTTTGGAATCTGAATCTTCACCTTGTTCCTGTATACTTGGCAGTGAACACTTGAACAACATGAGAGCAACTTGTAAACTCCAGAATCAGCTGTCTGAAAATACAAGCTCTGTCAATTTTCTGAACATTGCAAAATTAAGACTGCATTAAACCCTCTTATCCAGTAATTTTCAGTTTAAAAAGCACCCAAGAAAGGGATAAAATGTTGTACTGTAGATAAGGGGTCATGCTGCTGCACTGTGATGCAACAGCTGAGAGTGAATGTTATTAGCAAAAACAGCAGCAGCAAAAAAGAGCTTTTTTTCAAAAAAATATTTTCAATAGAGGAAAAGAAACCCTCATCTTCCAACTACATGAATCACTAATAAATGCAATAACTTCAGCCATCTTAAGCATTTGCTCCTAAGGAAGGAAGTGTTATTCAGGAAGCAAGGCAGCTTTGGAGATGGGCTTGAGTCAAGCAACTGCAGTATACGCTGTAAAGAGACAGGAGGAAATCCTCAGCCTTTGACATAGACATCTATGGCTACTAAGTCTTGGCCTCCAAATCATTCTTACACAACTTTGTTTCCCTTTTCCCTTCAAACATTTTAAAAGCATGCTTGCTATTCATGGCTATAAAATCCCTTGTTAAACATTTTTAAGAAATCATCAGGGGACATGTCAAGTTGTACCAGCAGGTGTGACAGCCATAGCCTTAGCTGGCTGGATGCCTCTTTGTAGTAGTATTTGCCTTTTCTGCCCTGACAGCATAGCACCTCAGCTCCAAGTTGATGAAGAAATGAGATGTGTTCCTGCCAAGCCAGCCTGTCAGTGCTCAGACAGTTGTCCAAAACCCAGGCAGTGCTGTGCTGCATCTGGGGCACTATGCAGCTGCTGCTCTTCCCCCAGGAGGGGTGCAGTACAGAGAGACACAGCCTGCACGGGACCAGATGTCCATGGCAGTCACAAGGCCAGATATGCAAGCCTCATGCGTCAGTCGTCTGCAAAATTGAACTGTGCATATGAAATGTACTTCTAAAAACATGCTTAAGCTACAGAAGCTTAAACATTAGCAAATACATCCCCACGGAGCAAAGCCTGTGTTTAAATCCTTCCTCGCATGGAGGTCCCTCTGAGGCTGCTCGCCCCTGAATAGGAAGCCCAGAGCCCTGTTGTCACAGGTGACCACATCAGACACTCAGTTACAGACTTAATTTCCATCCTAGCAACTAGCCAAGTTTGCCCTCCCACCCACTGCTGGGAGGCTTTTTTAGGTTTCCAGACTAAGAGCCAGCTCAAACTCATTTGTTCTCACGCTAATGTTACTGAATTGCTTAAATTGCCTTTACTATCTCTTGATACACTTTCCTGTTTTCCTTTCCACTCAAACTCTGTAAACCCGCTCGGACAAAAGGCTCTCTGCTCTCCTGCTCACACAAACAGCCCTCTTGGGCAGTCAATCCTGTCCAAGTTCTTCACCCTGGAATGGCATTTATACTTTTTTATCTATACAAGGCAAATTATTTTCCTAGAAGGTGAGTTATTTATTGGCTCTGAACCAAATTGCTGGTGAGCTCTTTGGTTCCTGTGGATGGAAGATCTTAGCTGAACCTGTCATTCGTCTGCTGGGAAGGAACATAGAAGAACCTCTTTTAAACTACAGCCTGTGTACTGTATTATTTATCACTCTCCTCCTTTGCCTGCAGCAGATTTTCTTCACCAACATAATAAAAAAGTGAGAGTATTTTCCTATTACAATTCATTGATTTGCACCAAAATGACAGCAGGAAATCAGAGATCTGACTGGTGCATTGAAACCTGTTTGATAAACTTCTAATTTCCTGGTATAGATTCATACATTGGAGGCAAGAAATATTTGGATATTTAGCTGTCTAATTTTAAAATAAATTTGTACATGTATCTCAAGCTATGCAAATACAGGTATAAGGACAGACATTTCAAGTTGCAGATATTCCATATTTCACTACTGCAGAAATTATTTCCGGGAGGACAATGTGCCATAAACTCCATTGTATTAGACTTACTCATTTGTTTACTCCAACTAAATGATTTCAGTGTACATTGAAAGCATTGGCAGTACACACTGTGCAAGCTAAGTTAAAAGATTAGTCATGTCATATTAGGGGAGACTGTAGTAATCAATGTTAGTTGATAATATTGTAATGGATGCCATCTGTGTTGGGTTGAAAAGATCACCGTGTCCTGCAAACACAGAGGCCTGTGCATTCTCCTGTGGAGCCCCATGAAACCAGAGCAGAAGAGGCAGGGGTCAGGTCAGCTTTTTGCCTGCTGCTGACCACCCTGTCCCAGTTCCTGGTCCAGACCAGGCAGCACACCGCTTACAAAAAAGGAAATAAAAGTTTTCTCCAGTGCATGTTACATTCCTGTCCACACAGCTCTGGCAGGGGACTGAGCCATACTGTCTCTTTCAAGTACTCAACAGCACTAGAGATTCCTTGTGGATTTCTATGACGTACCCAAAATGGTACCTGTTCTGACCCCCATGGATGGACAGTGGGATGGGGACGAGGACAAAGGGGACAGGTAGACCTGGCTGGCCTTCTGACTCCGTGGAGGAGCAGTGAGATGGAATGATGCCAGGAAAGGAGCACCAAGAGCTGTGGGTCACAACTCAGTGTGGCGGGGACAGATGAGACAGAAGGAGTTTGGAGTCCCCCAGATGAAGCTGTCTCTCCTGACCTCCAAATGACAGGCCACATGCACATCTGGCATGAACACTCAGTGTTCTCCCATGGGATTGCACCTCAGCTTGTAGAGGCATACTGAAGAATAGGAACAAACTCTAGGAAGGGAATAATCAGGCGTAGACACAACTCCAGCATGCAGGCGAGCATTTTCATATCAGTTCCCTCTCTTGTCTCCTCTTTATGAAAAATGAGCAATGTGGATTGGATGACAAAACATAAAAGAATTGCGAAGCACTTGTACTATGGACTCTGCTGACTACTGAATGCCACTGACAGTCTGCTTGGAAATTAGACTGGACTCTGCAGTCATTAATCACCAATATTAAATAGCAATTCTGTACAGTGTGACAGTTTAAATAAGATGTTGACTTCCAAAATTGACCCACTTGGTAAAATTTACAGTTGACAAAGCTCTTACAAAGTGTATATTACTCTGGGAAGTCATGTTTCCTTTGTCATAAGCATTTACTGGATCTTTTGTACCCAGTATCTTTACATTTTCTAGATGGCTCCTGAAAAGGACAACAGGAGCATAATGAGGAAATTAAAACCCCAAGATTAAAATAATCTCTTGTCCTCAATTAATGAACAAACAATAGTACCAGACTACTACTTTTCTGAAATGGTCTGCTTTCAGAGACTAAGAGAGCACAGGATTAAATATAGCCCTACTGGGAAAAATCCCAAAACAGCAACTTGTACCATACCAGCAACTAAAACCATCCCACTAAAGAGTTTGTACGGCATCCCTCAGGAATGGCCTTGACTTGGAAAGCCCACAGACCCAGCTGTAAAATCTCAAGTGAATCTCGGGGTCCTTCTACCTCATCCAGAAAAAATCTGTGAACACATGAGCGTTACATACATAAGCAAAACAAATATTCAAATGGCCAAATCACTCTGGATGTAGGGAGAGGATAATATTACAGATAGGCAGACACTATATGTTTTCCACTGGGAGAAATTCTTGAAGTTAAAAGATTAATCTGGTCTCTCAACATATTCATTAGTTAAATTGCAAAGCAAGCTCGTTACATAACCAACCCTGGGACAATTATATTTATCTCGCCAAGGTTCACAGTACAGATGGATTGCTGACCACGGTAACATGAGTACCTTCTGCAGGGTGAAAGCTCCCTGATCTGTTTGAAACATCAGTCCTGTGCCCTAGCTGAGTTTTCAGATTATTTGTGTCTTTTTGGAAGAATATGTTTGTGTAGTTCCTCCCAGACGAGGAACTCAGGCATGAAGAGAGGAACTGAGGAAAGCTGGGATTCATTCTCTAGATGTGGACAAATCAAGTCACAGAAATTAAGTTATTTTCTCCCAGTTACCAAAGAAGTGTCTGGTGTAAAGAGCATCTCACTAATTCTCCCATACTTTGTTAGACATGGTAGAGGAAATGTTTTAAGGTAAGAGTAAAATTTCTGTACCTAAAGAATGAACAAATACATAGTGTGCTTAGTCCACTCTTGAATTAACTTTTACATCCAGTTTTATACCTGAAGAGTTCAGTACTTGTTGAGAGATGGAGGTCATCTTATCTGACGCTTTGCATGCCATAAGCTGCACATCTCCTGCTCTGTCCCTTTGTGGAACCTGCTGCCTGGGTTTAACCCCATAAGGAATCTTTCTAGAAAAGCATTCCACTCTGGTCTGAAGAACCAAAAGGTGGGGAATCCACTGGTCTCTTTGGTATCTTATTCTGGGAATTAATTGTGCATACATATAAAAACACATGGATAATTTATTGTCAATTTGATGACACTACCTCAGATTATTGTCATCAATTCATGTTATGCATTTCCTGAGAAGATGAAATAGTTGGTATCTGTATCTTGTACCTCTGCATGTGTTATATTTGTACTTACATCCTCATCTTTTTTCCATGTGGAACAAAAAGACTGTGGTAGAGACCTGCCAGTACAGCAGGTGTATTAACTAAACCTCATGTAAAATTCTTGCTATTCCCTGCCTTCTTAACAAGTTTAAAATCCTCTTTTAAAATGCTGCCTGTGATGGGGTTGATGTTATTCCATTAATCTCTCCATATGCATACATATGATAAACACAGACAAAATCAGACCTTTGCACATGTACTCAAGGATCACACCAGATATTTTGTCCTCCCACTGAGCTATGACGACATTCTAAGGTTGTCCATTAAGGTCTCCAAAGTCTTTCCAAAGTCTCTAATTTTTTTCTGAAGCTGTCTCCTGCATATGGTACATGTTCCCAATTTCCAGGTTTATAATTTTACACTTGACCATGTTAAAGCACTTTTTCAGTCTGAATCCACTTTTGAGGCAACTCAGATTCCATTTGCTCACATAATCAGTGAGTAGTTCAGTTTTTTTGTTCAAGACTAAGTAGTGAACATTGCCAGAAGAGGTCTGAGTCCTCATTTGGCTCTGGAATCTCACTAAAAAATTCTTTTTAGAGTGATTTTGCAACACTCCTTTGATCCACCAGTCCTTAGCCACGCCACTTGGCATGTTCTTAAACAAGAATGAAAAATGCTACATTTTTGAAAAAATTATTGTAGGATATCAAACTGAAGACTTTCAGTTTCTATTAGGCCAATAGTTACTTTTTTAACCAACTAGGTAATCTTACATTAAAGAAGCAAGGCAATCTTACCTAACAAGACCTGAATTCAATGAAAACATCATTAGCTGCCATTAACAATAGTCCTGTTCTTTATACTTGAATTCCCATATCAGCTTCTCTATTATTTTGCTGGAAGTAAGGTCAGGCTGACTGCCATGCTGTTATCAGAACTTTCCTGTTTGTGTTGTTGGGGCACTTGCAAAAAAAAAAAAAAAAAGAGCAAGCTTTCAGTCTTGGCAGATTGCTCCCATGTTCCCAAATTTATCAAAAGTTTTTATCAGTGGGCCAGAAAATTTCTCAGCCAATTTAAGAAAAAAATGGGATGCATAGCTGCTGGCAATACAGGGGCTGCTGCCTTAAAGCTGATTCCTCAAAGTAGGAGTTGTCTTACATTTACATTTAGTTGCAGATGGGCTGGAAAATAATTCATCCACCTCACGTGACCATATTCTTTCTTTCAAAACATAAACTGGAAATATTTTCTGAACATTTCAGCCATCTGTACATTTCTTATTAACAGTTTCAGTACCTACAACCCTTGCTTGGCCCATATAATTGCTACTTTTTTTTCCTTATGCAAATTTAAAACTCTTTCAGAACACCACTTGCTTACCAAGAGTAGATTTTGGATTAGGTATTACTACCAATTTCCATACTTAATAACACATAAATATCAATGGATATTTATCTCCCTTTTATAGCCTATTTTTCCAATATACAGCCACCCATTTTATTTAAATACATAAGTACTGTGTGTTTGCATGCCCACACAAGTGTCAATAGATATGAATACCTATGCAATCTCATGTATAGATATGTGTGGACAAATTTATACCTGTTTAAATACATGTATACAGATGAGTAAGTCCATTTCTGCTTTCTGTCTTCTTTTGCCATACATGTTGACTTAATAATGTTTTGCCCATTTAGTAAGCTCTTGAAAACTTTCAGTTTTGTTCATGCCTCCATCCCTCTGCTTATTCAGTTTTATTGGGAGCTGTCCTTAGCTTTGGGAAATTGACCTTTCCAATCATCAGGTGTGAATATTCTGTTTTGGGACTATAAGCATATTAAATGTAACCAGGTCATGATCAGTTTTTCCCAAGACAACACCTGATTTCCAGTATAGTGGATAAATTCATTTTCATTTATCAAGCTGTCTAAAAGCAGAATTCTTCCACTCTAGATCTAGCAACTTTTTATTTTTTTGCAGAACTATCATCCAGTATTTAAAGCTACTCTATTGATGTTTCACCAGTACCTAAATGAAATCTTCAGCAAATATGCCAAATATCCCCATAATTACACAGTTGCCTCCCCCTATGCAATAGTAGCTCAAGCTGTCTTCAGATTCATTTCAGTGACTTATAATGTCACCTCTGACCACCTCTGCTCACTGCTGAGCCCTGATAATCAGCATATTTATTGTGCTGCATTTCCTAAGATGCTGCACTTCCCAGTTCAAAGTTAGGCAGATATATGTCACTAGGTCATGGACAAAGTCATTCCCCTCATACAATTTCTTTTGTCACCTTTGGTCTGCTTAAACAAATTATACAATATTCTAATATATTGATTCCTCTAGCACTGTGATCTAATGAGACAATTAAGTTGAATTTTGCTTGATAATTGATAAAATCTAGTTGCTCTTACTTATTACCCAGATTCCCAGCTTCAGCATATAAGCATTTCCAAATGTATTTCTATTTGGATCCTCTACCACACTGATTTAATTTGTTCCTGACAAGGAGAATTTGAACCACATTTGCTTTCTTAACCCCCTTCTACACGCAGTTGCTTTAAATACAGTTGTGGCAGTTCCCAAGAGCCAAGATATTTTGTTCCAGCCACACCTATTCAATCTCTCCATCTTTTAGTACTGTACATATTACAAGCCAGTACAGGGTTTAGCTCCATGGTATGCAAGCAGTCCAAAACCAACATGGATATTTTGTGCTGACCTGTGGAATGCTGACACAGGCTGGCTGGAATACAATCTCTGCAGCACTGTTTGAAAAATGGCATTCAGCATCATTCTTTCTGCATCAGTGTCATGTTTTTGCAGGCGGCTTTGCAAAATAATTCAGCGAATAAAATTTTTAATATCAGTGTAAGTACTCCATGTATGCCACATAGGCACAACTTATCAAGGAACTGCAGTCTTCTGCAGTACTTGCAGCACCTTGCAGCCAAAAGGCTCAGTGCTAGCCTGAGTCAGTCATGGAAACTCTGAAGAGACCCAGATGTGCTCCACACAGGAGAAAAAAATGCCTAAATAGTGTGCATGTTTCACAGTTACCCACTTAAAACGGTCTTTTTTTCCACAGAGCACAAACTAGGAAGTTCTGCAGAAACCCTTTGGGGAACAGGCAGGGGCCCGTGGACCTCTCAGATCTGGCTGGTTACTGTGCTGGTACCTGCCTTCTCATAAGAGGACAAAACTCAGCGCTGAGCCCTGGATTGTCCCTTGAAGTGTTTAAAGCCTGTGCAATCTAGCTAAGAAAAACAGGGCATGCTTTACAAAATGTGTTACTTCCAATGATACAATAAGAGCAAAGACATACATTTGAGTCAGGATGCTCTGGGTACTGTGGACACTCTGCTCTTTCTCAAAGAGGTAAGGGTCTTCTCCATATGTGGAAAAGTTGAATCTTTTACTGGATTAATTGGTACAACTGGAGGAATGGTGTGCCTTCAGGACCACAAGAACTCCTTTGATCACACACACTGCAAGTTCCAGTACATCCAGATAGGCACTGCAAGTTCTAGTATATCCACACAGCAAACCACTGAAGGTAGCTGCTGGGAGAGAGCTGCTGGCTCCTGAGCAGCCCAGCACGTTCAATCTGAACACATTGTTGCCTGGACATTGTGGCACTGATTGTGTGTTGATCCAGCAAGCTCAGCAAACAGGGAATAGTGCACATCTTGCAGATAACCTCTCTTTTACTAAGTGAGTTAAGCATCAGTCTAAGCACACCCCGTTCACATACTGACTTCTAAAAAGCTAATTTATTTACTGAAGGGAGAGTGCAATGCATACAGTATAGATTACACCAGAAACAAAAGTTGTAAGGACACAAAAACATAATTACACACAGGCCAATGAAGAGTATAATATGTTATACATATGCAGAGAACTTCCTTAGCAATGCCTGTTGCAAACTGAGGTGGTGATAATTGAAGGTATTTAGGTCAGAAATGTAACCTTAAACTCAAATGAGCAAGTGCTACTCTGTCCTAAAGTGTTCTATTTACAAAGTCAAAGGCCTGGAAATAGTGGATAGAGAAGCAACTGGGTTGTTGACCTTTCCTGTGTAGAGCAAGCCCTCCCTCCTTTCGATGGGCTTCTGCCCTCCGATGACACAGAAAATATATTTTAAGCAGCTCATCTAACTGTGCTTGTGTACCTGTCAGTCTCCAAGTACCCACAACGACTTTTGAATTCGAGGAACAATTTCAACCACTTCTGACAGATGACAGGGGCTTTCAACAGGAATTAAACAAGTTTGTGAAAGCAGGTAAGCTTTCACATGGAGATGAAAGACTGATAGCATTACACTGGGAGAAAACTCTCTCTGAGAATGTGGTATTAAAATGCAGAGCTCCTGTTCCTATCATGGTAAAATGGTCTTAAATATCCAAAAAAAGCAGGAAAATCTTCTCCTGAAGTTCACAGCAGTCATGAATTTAGAGCAAGATTCCTTGACTTTGGTGGTCATGGATTTGTTTTTTTAGCTACACTGTAGTTGTTTTTTACACTATGGTAAAGGATCTCTTTGTTTAACTATTGTTTTCTACACTGATGCTGTGTATTTTCAAAAACCATAATAAATTAATATGTAGCTGTATAACATATTATGTATGATGCATACATATAAAAAATGCAACAGAAGATTGAATGACATTTCAGCAGATGATAAAGGAAATAGTAGTAGTAGTAGTAGTAGTATTGAATTTGTCTGTGGTTTACAATGCGAGTGCTTAGTACCATTTCAAATGAAACCACCTTGAGAAAACATTTATTTTTATACGTTGGAAACACCTTAGAAGAGGCAACTCCAACAAAACTATTCAAAAGAAATTCAGAAAGTCCATTTAGCTGACTTATTAGCTCAGATCTGAGTATGGTGCTAATAATACCAAGGTTGTGGGTTTGATACCTGTATAGGCCATTCACTGAAGGGTTGGGTTTGATAATCTTTGTGGGTCCCTTCCAACTCAGAATATTCTGTGAATCTAGAAATATCCTGTTATTGGGTCATTGTTGTAGTGCACTTCCTCTTTCAGTGTATTCTGGGCGGCATCAAAACCACCAAAAGCTCTTCAACAAAATAGAGAAAATAAGAATTATTTTCTAGCTCGTTACAAAACTATAAACTCGGCTTTCAGTGTCTGCTGATGTTTTGAATATTTTGTGGGTTTTTTTCTAGCATGATTATTTCTGAAGAATATCTATTCAGAAGTGTTTAATTTCTGAAAATGTGGAAATTAAGGTCTAACCTAGGCATACAAAGCACAAGTTTTTGAAAAAGCACTTGTACCACAGCTCATCTATTGGCATCTACATTGATAATGTTGACATAACATTTGTTGTTGTAGTTTTAGGCCTCTGAAGACCACATATGCTGAAATATTCCAGATGTGGGACAGCAAAGGCATCAAACTATTTCTATGTATGATATGATGGCAGGAGTTGAACCCAAATCTCCACATATACAATGATGACATACCTGTGCTTCCTATTACTGACCTCTCTTCCTGCTTTGCTAGGGAGCTGATGCTGACGTTTTACATTGTATGAGATACCACTAAGGGTAAATGAACAGCATTACTGTTATCTTTCAAAGGCCTCAGACTGAAGTGGTTGTTCAGAGCATCCCTGGTGCTCACAGAACAAGTCTATATTCATTCTCTGTGGACATTCGTATTTAGATTTGCACCACGTTCACAAAGTTCCTTGGAAGATCTGTTGGCTTTGTATGTGGGGAAATGGATCAGAAAATACTGACAATTTTCAAAATGCTTGCTTTGAATTTCAATGTCTCCTTCTTGTACTGGCTAACAGTAAGCTACTGTTGGTACACACTAAGTCCCTCACACTGCACGTAAAGTAAGTTGACTTGACGAGTGTGTAGAGACTGCAAACTCCCTTGCCTACCCCTCCCTTCCCAAAACACCAGCAATGGACCATTATCTTTGATTCTGACATCTGAAGAGAGAATGCAAATGCCAGGAAGGAAGTTTTCGGAATCTGTAAAAAAAATACTCTCTAAAAGACCTTCCAAAGGGAATATTACAACAGGATACAGTAAAGAAAAACAGGAGAAGAATTTGAGGGGGAGATGCTCACACTATAAATGAAAAATACTTCTGAGAATAAACACAAACAAAAGCATATCCAAACTTACCTCTGCTTAATAGAAAATTACTGAATTTTCTGCTTAAAATAGACTCAGTACATTAGCCAAATACTTGAATATGTCTAATTTATACCTTCTGGACTGTGCAGTACAAGGAAGATGAAAGTACACTCAGAATTGATGTTGGGGCTGCCCCCGCTGGACCACCAAGGCAGAAGGTGAAATCCAGAGGTTACAAGCAAGTACTAGGATAAAAATTCACTGAAAAATTTCCTTTATAGCACCAGGGTATCTCCTCAAGAATCAGGAAAAAATTATCTTTTAAGTTACTGAACTGAAGATTACAAAATCCCTGTCTTTCTGAGCATCTTGGTAATAGATGGTCCCTATAAAATTGCCATTACCTCTTATGTTTTGGGAACAGTGACTAGATAAAGGCTATCTATACACTACACTATGACAACATGCAATATAATAGCATTACCCTAATTGCAGCCCTTCTCCTCCGCCAGTTTCTCCTACTAAAAACAGTCAGAGTAGACTGTGCTGTGCAAGCCACACAGGCAGCCTGCACATCAAAGACTTTGCAAGCTAAGCAGCTGAGATCAGGAGACTAGATCTGCACAAGAAATTCCAGAGCAACTCAGCATTACATAGATCTGAACAGGACTTCGTGCACAACATAAAAGACATTCTTAAAAGACAGACTTTCAAAAAAGATAGGGGATGGTGACTTGCTGAAGAAAGCTAAAAAGATCTGAACAGTTGCGAAGCACAGTTGATTTTCTAAAAGATTCCTGAGCATCTGAGAAGCTGTTTTAGGAAAGAACAGGACAGAGCACAACAAGGCAGCAGCACTGACTTGGTTTATGGTTTCTCCTGTGTTATCAAGCAGCAGGTTTTTGTCAGAATGCTTTCCAGGCCTAAGGATTTTATGAAGAAGCCTAAACAGGCTCTTAGTGGTCTACGTGAGAACATGCAGTTTCATTACAAAATAAAATTTGCTGGTTTGAGCTGAAATAGCAATGAATGATCATGGAAGAGTAAATTAGAGGAAAAGTATTGAACTTATGGCTGAAGTGATGCTACAGTCTGAAAGGAAAAATGTAGAGCACCCTTTGCTGGTGTTTTCATAAGCTAGGGGGTATTGCACGGCTCTGTAGGAGCTGAGCACATGGACCAGAGCTTGAGTGGCCCTTACAGGGCTCCGAATGAGTGACAGGACTATGCTCTGTAACCCAGTCAGTCAAAAGTTATCTTGGAAAGATAAAGGTGTCATAAAGAGGGGAAATGGAAAGAGAAGAACAATTCTTACAAGAGGAAATTTTCTGCCTGTCTACCTTTAACTAAGAGACTAGAAAATGCTCAGAATCCCAGATTTAAATTGATTTTCTTGCTAATCAAGAATTTATCTTGAACCCAATTTCTTATGGAAACAAAGTTGAGGCAATCACACCTTTGTCTGTGTCTGGCTACGTGTCTTCTTCCCTCTTTATCTTCAGAGTCCAGTGGCCTTTCCCACTACCTTAACTTTGACAAAGGATAGTGATTTCAAAGATATTATGTGCCCATACATGTAAAGAAAATGAGGTAGAGTAATGGAGGAAAGAGACACCACTAAACAGTCATATAGAGAGAAAGACTGAAACATAAATACAGTGAAGAATCAACAAAAGCCTTGAAATTCCTGAATGCCTCCTGGGAAACACTTCAATTAAACTCACACCTTCCTAAACATCAGGAAATACAGCTACCAAAACCGAAACTGTAAGAAACTAGGCTTCACTGGCTCAACTGCTCACCCAGCAACTTCACTTCAGCAAGCAAACCCATTACTACAAGTGGAAAATACCTGTATTTCGTCGGATGGAAAGCGCAGCAAACAGGCTCTTGATGAATAATCTAGGCATGAAAAATGTCAAGGAAGCAGTTTCCAATTAGCAGTCCTCACCAAAAGAAAGCTTCCACTCTACCTCCCTGCAGGGCAGCATTTTCGGGAGCCCAGGGGAAGGGGCCCTCGGTGGCCAGGGGCACACAGGGCTGGGGCTGCTGTGCGGGGAGGGCTCCCTCGCTCAAGGGGAAGCGCAGTCGCGAACCCAAGAACAACAAAACAGCATTACACTTAATCCACTGCCATCTGGCTTCATTTTGACAATCCACAAAATCAGACACAACATTCTTCTGCAAAATCCCTGAAAAACAACACAGAACTAGTGTCAAACCCAGTGTACCCTCCCTCCCTGGCCCCTCTGAGGGCTTGAAAGAAAGGTTTCTCATAAAATGAAGAGAGATTTCCCCGAGTGACATTTCTGCAGGAACATTCAAGCTGCAGATGTTTCCACTGTGGAAGAAGAGTTTGTATAATGCAGCACTGCTTGTCATATTTATGGGGGCAGGGAGGGGGAAGGGGGTGAGAAACACAAAACAGGAGAGGCTGCAAGCAGTGGTGTTGATCCATAGGTGATGAACTGCCTGAGGCTATCAGCTCTGTGTGTTTGCTCAGCTCTTGACCTGACCAAGGGAGAACAAGGACCATCCATCTTCCCTGGCAGAAACCAAGCAGCTGTTCCTGAAAGGACAAGGCAAACCGCACAGCCTTTAAACTAGCTTGGAACACAGTGTCTCTGCACTGCAACTAGACAAATCTCATTCTTGTCACTTCAAAACGAAAAAAATCTTATTCTTGTTATTTCAAAAAAGTGTTGCAGGAAGCCTTGATTTGCAACATTTGCAAATCATTTGCATCGTTACTGAGGCATTAAGGCAGTCTGCACGCCCTGCTAACTGAGCTCAGATATCACCTCGTAGCTGACAGCTTTCATGACGTCTTAATAGAGGTGCTGCTTTCCATAACAGAAGGCAGAAACACACACCAAAAAAATTGAAATAATGCCTGTTTAATGCTGAATTGTATTGCCAAATGCTAAATCGTGTTGACAAACGTTGTTTTTCCACAAAAAAAAAACCAAGTTGCAAAAAACCGAACCATGTTTTTGTTGACACCTCCTGACTTAGGGTTGCAACTCAACTGTTGGGCTTCTCATGCCCTGTCAGAAATCAAATGTTGAAGATGCCTGGCCTCCATCGTGACATGGACCTTCTGTGACAGATGTTCCTGTGACAATGCTACCAACTCTATGTGGGTATCTCAGATATTCTGGGATCTCTCATCTAATACTAGCTGCCTAAATTCAGGCATCTGCATGAGATTTCAAGAGTTACCCCACAGAGGCTATATCCCCCCTTACAGCATCCTCATGCCATCTAGGTTGTGATACATCTGCTTGCATTTTCTGGTACCTATGGCAGGAGCAAGTGTGTATGCCTTCTCAGTTGCAAAACTAAAATAGTTAATTTGCTAATGATACTTAGCTCAGTTCCCATATAAAAGCTATCAGGACAGAAAACAAGGCAGACTCCATTTGCACATCTGTCTTTGGGCTGAACACCACAGGAATGTCCCCAGGCATGGCCTGTGCTCTGTTTCCTAGCATGGCTGAGCATCCTGTCTTCCAGAAAGCACATTACTGACAGCAGCATTAATGTTAGCAGGCACATCTCTATGGAATGCTGCATGTGTACATGCATTAATCAGGCATCTTTCTTAATGTTTAAGATTTTGCCAGGGAACAGCCTTGCCTGGCCTTCACGCAGGGATTAGGAGATTTGAGGGTAAATGGAAAAAGTTCTCTGAGCAACAGCAGTGTCACCTGCAAGGGACATGTAACTTCATAAAAGATTATCCTATTCAAACTCCCAAATGTTTCCAGTTGTAGCATATTAAAAACCACATTCATATCACAGCCTGAGAGGAGGAAATGACACACTTGTGCTAAATACTGGGAGATTGTCTTTACGTCACTGACAGTATCTGCATGAGCTTCAGCATTGTAGATAGAAAAGGTATGAGACCACAGACCAGCAGCTCAAGCAAGCACACACCTGGAAGGAGGGGAAGAGAGAACAATCTCCTGTAAAACCAGAATTGTAAGCAATACAAAAGAAATACTTATATTGATGAAGGCAGCAAAGAAACAACAAGCAAATAAGATATTTGTATCCCTAATATTAATTTAAAAAAAATAGAAAGGATACTTGCTTATGAGCCAGATTAAAAGAACTGAGGAACCTGCACTATAATGAATAATGCTGATCCATGATTTCTGATGTTAACAGATTTTTAGAGTGGTTGGGGAAATAGTGACTAGTAGCAGGCTTCATGCTGATATTTCTAGCTGCTGAGATGTTGCTGCTGTACTTATATCTTTACATATAGCTATATTCTGTGAAACAGTGTATTTTGCAGGTTCAGTTTGTGGCTTTGATGATTTTGAACTGCAGGCTTCTGTCACTTCTCACAATGTTCGTCCTCCAACTATGATACAGCAGCACTACAGATGTAAAGTTACAACTGTTGGCTGCTTCACTTCACAGCCAACAAAACTCTAAAAGGACAATGAACTTTGAATTGCACTTGAGTTTTTACTGATAGCAGCAGACTCCAGGTTACAGTTCCTTTTTGCACAGATGTGCCTGGTGCCTCCCTCTCTCTCTCTGTCCTTTAAGTTCTTCCTGTACACCATGACTAAGCAGTCACTCACCTTAGAAGTAGGCTGAGTTCCTGATGGCATTAGAAAGGTTTTTCTCAGGGACTGAGATCAAACATATATAAGGCCAAGATGATGGAATTGCTGAATTTTGAAAGAGTATTTTTATTTTTGTCTGTTTTTTTTTGAATGAATAAACTCAATTTTGTCCTGCTTTCATAAAGGGTCTTTTCAAAGCTTCATAGTGATCACAAGAGGATTTGACTTGGCTCTTTGCCAAAGCTATGTCCTCTATAATCAAGTGAGAGATCTGCTCGTCAAATGTTTACAGGGCTTTATTCTACATGAAAGCAGAAGAGTTCTGCACCACTCATTCCAAAGAAGTCCCTTTTTCTACTCCAGGAGGTTATGAGGACTTCAGAAAAACAGGTTTACATCCTCTTATGCTCATTTAGTAACACCTGGGTCAGCAGCTACCTGTTCAACATCATCGTTAAACTGACAATAGCAGAAATCTGACAATCTTTCATATGCCTGCAATGGGAAGGAACCATTTCTTCTATGTATTTTGAGCATCTTAACTGTATCTGTTGAAAAAAATTAAGGCTGAAAACTACAAAAATTCAATACGTTTTTACAATAGAAAAAAAATGTATGCCCCTGAAGCACGCCCCTCTATATTCAGGTCACTAGTATATGATTTATTTATACCTTTCCTTCCTCTTATTAGACATAAACAGTTATGAGTTTCCCTGGGCCACTGGTATTATCACAAAATTATCAGTGGTTTGTCAACAGGGGTTGGAATATCAGTCTGGAGTTACTAAACTTACATATTCAGAACCAGGTACTTTGAGTACATCCTGCTTCCCATTCCTCTTGGTGTGCTCTGCCTTCTCTTTTACTGAACTAGAGCTTCTCCAGGCAATTTGAACAAATAAGTATTTTCAGTTGATGCTAACTGATACCTGACAGGAGTTTGCAGCATTAATCATGCCCAAATCTATATAATTTCAAAATTGTCTCACTGTGCCCTATACTGGGGTACAGTCAGAATTTTAAGTGGAAAGAGGGGCTCTGTTTTAAATATGTTGCTTTTTCTTAAGTATTATCTTTCCTTGTATTGCAAATTGGAAATATTATTGGAATCTTTACTGAAAGAGGGTATCCTATAGCAATTAAGGTGTCACACAAAGCTGTATAAAACATTTGAGGAAAATGTAGTAAAAATTGTGAAGGACTGAGATATTCATCTCTTGTCATCTGCTACACAGGATATATGCTATTTTAATTTGTTTCAATGCCCGTAATCTCTCTATGTACAGCAGTTTAAAGCTTTATTTTGTTTTAAAAAAGAAAGGTAAGTCTTTTTGTCACACTTCATTTACTGGCCAGCTGGAACTGCACTGCCTGTTCCTGCTCATTTATGAGAGTTCAGAGAAGAGGGTTGTAGACAGCACTCCAGTTTGGCTTCTCTAGGAAAAAAAAAATGGACAGGAAGCAAGGGGAAAACTGACTATAAAGGTCTTCCTTAAAAGGCAAAAGAGGCCTTATGAGCGAGAATTGCACTTCTTAACTTCATTTCACAAATAACATCCTCAAGGCCAAAATCACTCATTCAGAAAGGATCTCAGAGACCAGAATATGCTGCATGGCCTCACAGTGTCTGTTGTTGCAGACTCAAAACCTGTGCCAAAATATTAAAATGCAATTGTAGGTCACAGCACAACAATTGTGGAAAAGGAAAGTGCGTAACAGCAGAAAATAAATCATAGCTAATTGAAACATCATTTTAGAAACTATTGTGGCTCTCATGTTAAAACACACTCAAAATTATTGTTGCTCTTTTTCAATGGAAAGTTTTTTTCATTTTAAAAGGGTACACTTAATAATGCCTTTGCTTTGCACTGTGCGGTGTTATTTTTTCAGGTTTGTTTCATCTTCCTTCCACCATTCTCTTTCAGTCATTTCACAGAGTGCTGGTTCAATACCAACAAGAGGTGAATTGAGTGATTATTAAATGTTACAGTCAGATTATCATTAGCATTGCCAAAATTCTGTCCAAAATAGTCCCTCTCAACACCCTCCAGATTTCTAACCCAAAGTGTTAGCAGTAAGTAAATGAGCTTTTCGGCTCATTTGCCAGTCATAATAATATCTTAGCAGACACTCTTATCTGGATAGCAATTTCTATAACCAACTTTCTGATTTGGTTTTTTTACCCCTCTCTCTCAGATCACGGGAAGACTCGTTCTAGTTTGATATATGTATGACCTGCTTCAAATAAGAAAATATTCTCCTTAGGTCTTTTCCAGCTTATGTTGCAGTTAGCATGGCTGCAGTTTACAGAAGAGGTTTCACACTCTGGACTTGGACCTGGAGCTGCTCAAACAGGACTGCTGGCCTATGTTACTTTAACAGGGAAGATACCTTCCCATGGGAGAGGATCAGCAGTAACTCTGTCATCCTTTCTCTCTTCCAGCTGGTTGAACTTCATCTGTGTCCTGGTTGAACCAGGGCCAGAGGCTCTGCTCCCTGCTGCTCTCTGCATGTTGAGATGGAGAACTATCTCCACCTTAGCAAATTGCATTCATGAAAATGTAGGTACATGGGCAACCACTGATGAAATACTGCTGACTGTGAAATCCGTGACACCTCAAATTGTTCTAGATGAGGTATCAGAGAGAAAAAAATATACAAAACTGAATCCTCCCAATGAAAAAGCTTTTATAAAAGAGCAGGAAGTCGCTTTACATTGACCTTGTAGAGGGAGGAAGGACAGGATTTGCCACGGTGCTCTCCCATCTGCTCTGCAGCTTTGGTGAGCTGGAGCACAAGTGCTCAGGCACTGGTGTCTGCCAGTGTCCTTTGTATCTACAAAAGCTGCCTGGGCTGCAGTGACTGTGGGGCATGGACAGACCTCCAAATTACCCTTGCTATCTACAGCATGCAAAGTAAGAAACACAGTGGTGACCAAAATTTCCTTCATTTGACAGTTGATGAAACATTTGTGTTGCTACTGTTCTTCAGAGAAGAAAGCCTAAAAGGTAATTCTCCTCTAAGAAGTGTCTGATGTGCTTCAAACCTAGTGTTTTGATTTACCTGTTCACTGCTGTCATGACATCTAGCTAAAATCCTCTTCAGAATACCTTGATGTGCTGAAGATAATCTTTTAAAACCAGTTACTACACGTCCAGAAGGAAAAGGAAAGTACTTGTGGAACGTGTTCCACAAGCTCATAAAAATATAGCTTTTAACAAAGATAAGATAAGAGTTAGAGTGTGATAGTTACAACAGGAAAGAAAATGCAAACACCTGCTCCTGGAAAAGGAGAAAAAAACATGTAAGAGTAGAAAGAAAGTTAAGAATATTTATTTCATCTTTCTGCAGAAAAATCCTAAATTATCTGCTACTCGAAAAGTCTTTAATTTAATAAAAGACTAGGAAGTATCCTGAAAACAGCTGCAAATTATGCATCCACTGTACTTCTGCTAGCTAGTGCAGAGCAGCCTCCTTTCCAAGCCCCCTGCACACAGAACTTCAGAGAAGAGCCCATATGAGTCACAGTTGTATCTTACTAATTGCATTTCAATTACTGAAAGGGAAGGCTTGACTTTTACCTATGCATGAAAAACACCAGCTTCCCAGGATGTTTTCCCATTGGATGTTGCTGTTCAGGGCTTTTTTTGAGAACCCATATTCTACGTGTCTAATGAAAAATGGAGATTTGATACCCTGCTGGTAGTATAATCATTTCAGTTTGCCTGGATCTGTTAGGATTCACAAGGAGACAGTGTTATTAGGGAAAGAGAGGACAAGACCTCTGTAAAGACACAAAAAAGGCAGCAGAGTTCTGGTGGAGGCGGAGATAGTTCATGAGTTAAATCAGTTGGAAGTTGCATGCTGAACAGCCCAACCCCACCATTCAAAAGGGAGCTGCATTTCAACTCAGCATCCAAAGTGCCAGCTGCATCACACACAGAGGCGTGCTGTGAGGCTAGCAGTGGGACACAGCCTGTGTATCTCTGCTCCCAACACACTCCCAAGTCAGCCAAGCAGTGGTAGGGACCAGATGTGCACAACCTGCAGGTGGGCTGTGTTTTGCACAAGACGAAATGAAGGCCAGCAAGGCAGTGGAGCAGGGGTTTACATGAGAAAATCATCAGAGCTTGTTTCAGTTTGATCACTCTGTCTGTGCTTCTCAGAGTGAACATCATCTCTCCAGCAAGGGTGATGCAGGTCAGATATCTCTTTCACTGGCTGGGGGCTACTGAGCTGTAATTTCCCAAAGTGGCATTGTTTGGCTTTTGTTACAGCATAACCTCTGAACCACCACACCTAGGAGAATCTTAATCTACACTTGCAATAAAACTCCCGGATTCTTTGGTGTCTTGGCACCTTTACAAAGTAACTAATAAAAGCATTGGCAAAACAGAAGGCTAACAGCAGCTGGCAAATTTAGGAGGGAACATTGGCTGTGGTTTTCAAAAGTGGAATGACTTTTCCTTCTTACTGCATTTCCTTTGAGATCCTGCCCTTTAACCTGACACTAAATCTCAGTGTAATTACATCATTATTTTTCTCTCCCTACTACAGCAAACCTTAGCCTAAACTGGCTTGGATAGCATAACCCAAAATCATTCTGCATTGCCCAAGTTAGCTTAAATGCTATTTTGGATAAGAAAAAGCCGTATGCAATAGTGGAAACAGTGATAAATTGTTAGAGATTTCCTGTAAGGAGTATTCAGACAGTCAAGATGTGAAGCTCATGTTGGGGGAAGACACAACAACAAAACGAAGAAAACATCCTAAGGACACAATGATTGTCCTCTAAAAATCCCAGAAATCTAGAGTTGAGGTCAATTTGCAAAGCCATACACATTTTGAATCATAAAATCCACTTGCTCCACATGAAGAATAGTAGATATCATGAAAACCCTTTTTACCAAGTTGAATCAAAGCAAGTGGTGCAACTGATCTGAAATTCAAGTATAGATGCTGGTGTCACTCACATTCCTCTCCCACAACTGCACAGTGGGCAATTAAATTTATAATTTACAACTAGCAGACTGCAGACATCTTCTCTCAATATGTTTACTGTTGTCTTGATTTGTGTTGTTTATTCCTAACATCACAACTCCTTTACTAGGCTTTGTTGTGGACAAGGTTATTTACATGTCAAAACTTCCCATATGGAATGGTTTAATGGCTCTGGGGTGTGAATGCAATTGCTGTGGTTTGCAACAGGTGGGAGTTGCCATGGGAGTTTCTACTATTGTTTTATGCAGGTCTCCTGTCACCACTTGGAGGTAAAGCAGACAAGAGACATCTTCAGGGATGGAGATAGGGCCTAGAAGAGACATGTTGGCCAAAAGACAGAAGGAACCATGGAAAGCAGAAGGTCAATGCATAATGTTCATGGCTGCATCTGCAGTTCAGTTTGTTCCCAGTCCTGTAAGTGCCACTTAGCCACTGATCAGCCATGAAGTGGCCATTAATTCTCCTCTGGGTTGTGACCAATCCAAACAGTCAGGCTAACAGCCAGTGCAGAGACAGCATCTCCTCCTCATCTCCTTCAGCTGTTTCACCCCTACTGTCACTTTCTCCATCCACCTCCACCCTCCAAGAACAGGACATGTGCAACAACATGCACATTAATGTCACAAAATCTTGAGCCGAAACATCACAGCCCAAGTGACACATCACAGTCCTGAAAAGTAGGTGCTTTTCATGTTAGATTCAGGTTCAGGCTGGGGCTATATTCCACAAAATAAAGGTGATGTATATGTCCTCAGCTCGAGATTTCCCTCTGGGTTTCTCCATTTGCAAAGCAATGCAGCATGACCCCACGCATGCTGGTTACCACTTGCAGTTTGTATCTCCTTCTTCAAAACCAGCCTGAGAGAGGCAGAAGGTGGTGAAAATGAGTCTGATGAGGGATGAATGCACTCTTGCACATTTGCTAATTTCTGAAACAGGCTGCTGAGAAGTGCCAAGCACCTACAGGCTCATCAAGGGCATATGGAGCAGGTGAGGGGCAATATGCTCCGAATGCCTTGGGAGACAGTGTGGAGATGGGAAAACTTTAGCTTCCCTCAGCTTTTGTTCAGAGGAAAAACTACCTTTGGCCCTTCCATAGACTCAGCTAATCTCAAATATAATGGAGGCACAGATCTCCTTCTCTCAGGGTCAAGGAGCAAAATAGAGAGCAGGGTCTGAGCAAGTAATGAAACAAAAATCAACTGAAACAAAGGGCTTTTAGAT